>NC_142735.1:12645000-12650000 GCF_051943395.1 Hippocampus bargibanti
TGGAAAAATCTGCTCTGATCTTAGGCCGCTAGTGACAAGAGCATACTGGCGAGAGCTAGCACACTGTATTGGTAGCGAGCTGCATAAGCAAATATATTCTGTTGATTTAATAGTGGTTTTGTCAACCCACAATGGCTGAAAGATGAGAAATTTTGATTTGGTTGGAGATTTACTGTTAAAGCCATTTTCAAGACAGACATTTCTAGAAAAAAATGGACATTGTTGAGAAAGGTCGGTCTGTTATTAGTTAGTCTGTAGTGGACTTGTAGTAAATCACACCACACTTTTTTCATTCTGGATTTATTCAGACGTAGCACTACTGAAGGCCTAGCGATGAAATCCACGGCCTGCCACTGATCAGTACTCACATCTGAGTATATGATGTACAAGTACAGTGTATGCGGTGTACGTGAGAACATGGATATACACATGTTTTCTAGATATTTACATATCGAGATTTTATTTAAAGAATTACATTGACTATTTCTGCCCATGTATGAATGTATGAGTGTGCTGATCATTTCCCCTGCCTTCTCTCAGCCAGTCAGTCATCAACTTTGACCCTCCGTAATGGGAATTTGTTATCATCTAGGAGACATGAAAGCCCGCAACGCTTTTGTATCCTCAGCAAGGTCGTCGCTTTTTATCTTCCTCACGTTTGTAGAAT
Source organism: Hippocampus bargibanti (assembly GCF_051943395.1). Classification (NCBI taxonomy): domain Eukaryota; kingdom Metazoa; phylum Chordata; class Actinopteri; order Syngnathiformes; family Syngnathidae; genus Hippocampus; species Hippocampus bargibanti. Next base: position 12,645,668 of record NC_142735.1, read on the forward strand.
GCTGTCCACTAGTTTTCTCTCCAATTGTCAAGCCTCGCCTCCTCCTCCTCCCAACCTACTTTCTGTTGGCCCGCCATCGGCATCCCAGTGCATCTTTGTGTACTTGTGTTAACATGCAGCTTTGTGTTATGTGTATGTGTATGTGTGTATGTGTGGATTTTTTTAATGTGTTCATTTGGAAGAATAAGCAAGAGCCCGGTGAGCTGTCGTTGTGCAGCCTTTTGGGATGTGTTTGGAGAGGTTAGTTGAGGATATCTCCCCCTCTGCTCAATGCAAGGCATGCGTGTGTCTGTGTGTGCTCAGTGGTTATAATTATGTTGAATTTCTCAGTCATTGGAGCGATGGGCGCATTTGGACGTATGCTCTAAGTGTGCACTGGTTCACCCCGAACGTCAGCAAACTCAGAGCTTCGTGGAAATGTACTGTTCGCTCCTTATTACTGCACCAAAAAGGCCGTGCCGCACTCCAACTCGGGACACGCTGTGCTGAGTGCATCAGGCAGTAGAGATGGGAACAGGTTCAGCATGAGACGAGGATTGGTTTAAAACATTTCTGTACATGCCGAGGCTGTATTTGGAAATTAACAGGAAGGGAGAGCGATCTGACTCTCTGAACACATAGGCTGTCACAATAGTGTCGGGGTGTCAGAGTCAATTAGGGAGCGCGCCTATAGGTACATGGTCATAGGACAAATTTATTTCTATCTTCTTCTTCTTTTCCTTTCAGCTTTTTCCTTCAGGGGTCACCACAGCGAATCAGTGTCCTCCATTTAACCCGGTTTTGTGCATCCTCTTCTCACACCAGCTACCTTCGTGTCCTCTTTGACAACATCCATAAACCTCCTCTTTGGTCTTCGTCTTGGTCTCCTGCCTGACAGTTGAGGGCTCAGCATCCTTCTTCTGACAACATTATGCGATGTCAATGGAGACCTTTGCAACATGAACTGAAGTCAAAAGTCATTAAAACATTACTACTAATCAGTCCCACTGATGAAGAAGAAATTGAGTTGACATGTCACTCACAAAAGAATGGAAAAAAGATATCAAAGTTGGCTACTGTGAAAAGCTTTTTCCACACAATTTAATGTCAGCAACAAATCATTATTATAAGAATTCACCATGAACAAGGGCAATAAGAGAAAGGCCTCTTATACACACACACACGCACACACGCACGCACACACACACACACACACACACACACACACACACACACACACACACACACACACACACACACACACACACACACATTCAGATACGCTTTCTCACACAGTTCAGAGTATTGTACTGTATCTGAGAGGTCTCCTTCCTCCCAGCTGCTGCGGCTTAAGCGTGACTGCGTGACGCAGAGGAAGATGACCGACAAAATGCACAGACATCAAGCCATCTACAAAGACCAGTCGTTACGGATGTAAGGAAACAAACGTTTGCTCTCATCACGTCACACTGCAGCCGTTCAGTGAACGTGAAAATAAACTATGACAATAATGCACTTTTTTGGGGGTAAAATATATAGAAAATTTAAAAAGTTGTGGAATAACTCGAAGTCTGTGACCGCTCCACCCGAGATCAGCTGCATCACAAAACCGAGACACAAGCCACAAAATGGACTTACAAATGGAAAACCATAGCTTGCGTGCATGAAATGACGTCCCTTCCGTTTGGGAACACATCTGTCAAATGGGCTCGTGTATTACTCAATAGTTTTTACGCAGGGGCCTAAGTGATATTTTGAGCAGGTCCAGTCAGGCCGCTGCTCATGGGCATGACATGGTTAAAGGCTTTTGGAGGGTGAAATTGGGGGTGGAGTGGTGGTGGCAGCTCAGCGCCGTGACACAGAGACGGCGTGTCGTGATTGGGCCACAGCGTCTGTTGTATCCGAGTGGAAGCACAGGCAGAGGGAGAAGGTTTACACGTGCTGCCAGGTCACATGACTCAACTCTGTCTCTGTCTCTCTCTTCTCTCTCTCTCTCTCTCTCTCTCTCTCTCTCTCTCTCTCTCTCTCTCTCTCTCTCTCTCTCTCTCTCTCTCTCTCTCTCTCTCTCTCTCTCTCTCTTCCCCCCTCTTTGTCTCCTCCTCCTCATGTTGCTGTACTTGATCCCTCACCGCCTCTCTCTCAGCCGAAACCTTGCCAACTTGCAAGCGGCCGGTTCGAGGCCTTTCTGGATTCGCATCCCTTGCTGCCCAAGAGAGCCTTCAAAATTGTTGCCAACAGTCAAGAGCATGATTGATTTTGAATGTGAAACAACACGTGAGGAAGGGCAATTTGTATGATGTCAATAGGCAGGGAACCAGAGTTCAATGGTCATATCCAACCTGTCTTAATAGTTTTTTGATGTCTTTCTAAAATCTATTTTGAAGTACATTTTGTATTGAAGGGGTAATCAATAAGTACAATGAATATTTGTTCATTTGCATTTTGATTTTCTCGGTTAAAAGGAAATTGCAACCAAACACATACACGTCTATCAGGAGAAGAGTAGCAGTACCTTACATTGCAGGAGTTTCTGAAAAATTACAGAGTCCTTTGGCAACACAAAATTCCTACTTATTTCAAACCGATAAACACGCAAAAATTAGTGCATCCAAAAGATAGGCTACCAAATGAAAAACAAAGTAATGTAGTTTATTCCATACATTTTAAGAATGAAAATTGTAAAGAGCAGTACATTGGGGAGACTCAACAAATTCTCAAAAAAAGATTTTATCAACATCGCAGGGATAATACAAGTGGGCCTCAATCGGCAGTACATTTGCACCTAAAAGCTAGCAACCACTCATTTGACGACAATGAGGTTAAGATCTTAGCGAAAGAACATAGATGGTTTGAAAGGGGGATAAAAGAAGCGATTCTTATAAAACAACAAAATCCTTCATTAAACCGGTCTGGTGGGGTGAGGTTCAATTTGGATCATTCATACAATAGCCTGCTTAGGCAAAACAGGTTAAACAACATTCATAATGCTGATGAGGTGATACCGGTGGGAGTGGCCAGTCGTTAGTCAGGAATGTAGGAACAATCAGTGGGGCCACACGGAGTGGTCCTCTGCTCCCCCCAACCTGAGAGTAGGGACCTATCATAGCTGTGTCCGGCGCCGCCATGTCTGGACATTAGGGATATACAGTAAAGTCTCGTTATATCGATATCGGATATATCGATAGTCCCGGTTATATCAATACTATTTCTATGCACGCACGGAGAAAATTACATGCAAACAGGGTCGGATATATCGATAGTCCCGGTTATATCGATATTTTTTCGGACTCCCTTGAATATCGATATAACGAGACTTTACTGTATAAACAGGGCCGATACGACCAGTCAGACTTTAGTTCGCTGACGAAGCCTAGGAGGCGAAACGTCCGAAACCTTCAAATTTGTACAGATGACGGCTGAAGAAACCTTCTCATCAAACACATACACACACGCACACACATTCATTCATTCATTCATTCATTCATTCATTCATTCATTCATTCATTTATTTTTTAATTCATTTATTATCCAAACTGCTTTATCCTCACTCAGGTCGTGGGGAGTCCTGTAGCCTATCCCAGCCATTTTCGCTCTGTAAGCAGGGGATGCTCTAAACCGGTTGCCAGCCAATCGCAGGGCACACAGAAACGAACAACCATACGCGCTCACGTCTAGTGGCCAATGAAGGTGGCTGCTCTCATTCTCCTACATTTGGTGGACAAGAGGCACATAGTTTTTGACATGCAGGCGATCCAATCTCATAAAGTACTGTGCATTTATATGGAACTGCAGGGAGACTTCAATGGGTAGATGATGTAAAATGGGACAAGGTGATCACCGCTGCTAAGTTGGGGTGGGTTGTTTGTTTTTGTTTGATTATACAGGGTAGTTAGAGAAATTGCTTCGAATGGGCGGGAAGTAAATCAGCTGTGTTCTCATCCACAATGCCACAAAACGCCCGTTTATAAATGCACCAAGTTGAGTGCATCTACAGAAATAGTATTGTCACCTGTCTATGCGCATAATTTACGCCATGTAGTGCGTCAACTAGCCCTTGGCCTTGTATACAGAGTCACTCTGTAATATTATACAGGTAAAACAAGATTTAACTGTGTAATGTATGCATGTCTGCGATTGGCTGTCAACCGGTTCAGCTTGTCTCCAGCAACCCCTGTGAGGATAAAGCGGTTTGGAAAATGAATGAATGAATCTGTGTATGTGATAAACATGTGAAATCATTCAACTACATGTAATAGTATTTGACAGCTTGAAACAGAAGTTAGTAGTCGGTATCATTACGACAGTATGGAACATTGCCCATATCTGGTAGGCAGTTGCTGTAGATGAAGAGTAT
>NC_142735.1:12655000-12800000 GCF_051943395.1 Hippocampus bargibanti
TACAGACATTACAGTATGTATGTCTTGTTATGATAGACTTGCTCACCCAATTTAGGGTTTGTTGGAGAAATGTGTTACAGTGGCAATTATTTTGTGAACTATAAAGTCCTGAAATTCCCCTGAAATGGCATCTTCAAACCACCTCCTGTCAATTCCAAAATGACTGAGTTCCTGTTCATTTCCATGCAGTGGTCCTTGAGACTTTTCCAAACATCTTGCCATGGCAGACATGGCCAACCAATTTAGCGTCTAGTGATGGAATTCACCAAAAATGTGTTCTCCAAAGCCAAAATGACAGACTTCCTGTTGAATTTGGGACATTGCTTTGCATGACGGACAGGTGCACTGATATTTGTGTCCAACTGTCCATCAGTGTAACTGTGATCGGGGACTGAAGTTGTTTTCCTTCAAAGATTTTCCAGTGCTTTCCTCCTAGTGACTTTTAGGGAATGCTGTTTGGGACGCCGAAAATACGTGAATTTTTACCAAGTTGCAAACAAACATTTTCATTATGTATTTATTTTCCGTCAACTCAAAACATCTAAATATATATTGCATTAAATGCTGTCTTATGACTCAGTAGTCATATTCTTCTTTGGGGGACGTCTGCCCTTTCATTCTAATTAGTGTATTTGGGGTTTGTTTTTATTTGGGATAATCTAACCACCGTTACGGATGTACTTGTGTTGATATGCAAGTGTGTGTTTGTGTACGTGTGTACGTGTGATCCTTGTGTAAACAGAAACGCTCCCGCAGGCCGCGAGCGGCACTGCACCTCTCCTGCTATTACTCTGCCGCCTGGCTTCGAGGCGCCTCATTCACTAGAAGATGGCGGACTGCGCTCCACTATTAGATGAGGAACTCTCGTCCTTCGTCTTCAATTACCTGACAGAAAACCCCGACAGCCAGGTAAGACCCGCGGGTGATGTTTCTTGGCCAGGCTGTCCCCTTGGCTTTTTGCTTCGTCTTGGCTCGTCTCCACGAGCACCATCACACCACCGATGCTCGGAGCTGCCAGAGGCCGGCTTGAGGGAGCCCTTTGCCGGCTTGTCAGCAGCAGATCGCCGGCTAGTGTGTTGACTTGCGGATTCACGTGGAAGGTGCATTTGTCATTATCTTCGGTTCGATTGATTCGCGACGGATCAATGAGTGGTTTTACGCGGCGGTGATGTGCGTGATCACCCCCTCCCGCGCTGCAGTTGTGGCACTGCGGAGCTGCACTGACTTTGGAAAGTTTTTGACGCATTTTCCCCTCAGCGAGTTAGCTGTCAGTGGAACCCGGCGAGAACACGTGGTGGTACTGACAACGTGTGCACTGAGACCCCGGCGGGGGCTCGTTCATCCCCAGCCCACCCGAAATGATTTTTTAAAGCATTATGTTAAGTCAATACAACACACATATTTGTAGATTGGATTGCATGGTTTTGTTGTTGAATCGATACAGCGGTTACTTGTAAGAAGCTGTTGCGTTGACTGTACGAGGAGGGAGTTCTCTGCCGAATGCCCGCTGTGCCTCCACGTTGGGTCAAGTCTCACGGTACTGCGTGACCGAATTGGCCGCACGGTTGTGACGGGAACTTTATTTAGCGATCAGACATTGGAGCTGTTGTTTTTTGGCGCAGGTGTTTGCGTAATAGTTTGTTACAAAACGGGTGACGGTCGCTCTTCATTCTCCACGCTATATATTGGCCATATATGTTTGCATTGTTTCCCGAACGTCATAAAATCACATTTTAAGCGGATTGTCAAGGTGCCTTTATGCATCTTTCCCTTAAGTGCAACTTTTACAAGCTGAAACGTGGCACACAAATCACACCACTGATGTGACAATGCTGTTCGCCGACATGTTCTGGAGGCCATCCTCTGCGGTTTGGATGTCACGCGTTGCGGTAGAAACGCAAGGGTGAGAAAAATCCCCGAAGCAAATCGTAAATTCGTTTTTATTTCTCGGACGAAGCTCCGGATGCGGGTGGTGTATGACAGGACAGAGCGGCTAGGGATCAAGTCTCTAATCCCTCATTTTGCTCCTGGGTGGATGCCGCGCTTCCCAAACACGCACAAACATGCATACTTTGACCCTAGAGTCCCTCCCTACCTCCATCTCATCCTTATACAGGATGCACCCCTTGCCCGCCTTCCCTTATACAGTTTGCCACTGTATCACTGCTGTTTGACATTGGTGACTGCATCATGTGTTCGGGCAGATTGGCACTTGAACAAGGTTAAGTGTGTGTTTGGGAGTGTGCATGCAGTGGTCTATTTATAACACACTGTAGTAACCTTTAAATTGCATTTCATTTTGGCATTGCAACATTTAGTATTTGACCCACACGCACACACGCACACGCACGCACACATACATACACTTTTTAGTGTATGTATTTGTGTGTGTATGTATGTATTGCGTATGGTGTATGTATTTGTATTTATGTATATAAGGTGACCTTGCACCGAGTGAGTATATAGGTCTTTATACTCCGATGTTACCCTCCCATGAGGTAAAACAAGCGTGACCAGTCCATGTGTCAACTTCCAAATGAGCTCAATATTGATGTCACGTTGGAGCAGGCCTAAAAATTATATCAACTGTGAATATGATTCCGTTTACGTGTTGAAATTACAGGAATAACAAGTGTCTGCTTTGAATCTTATCTTTTCCGTTAATATTTACTCTGGGTTATTAACCGTGTGTGTGTGTGTGTGTGTGTGTGTGTCTCTCTCAGTCTCTCTCTCTCTCTCTCTCTCTCTCTCTCTCTCTCTCTCTCTCTCTCTCTCTCTCTCTCTCTCTCTCTCTCTCTCTCTCTCTCTCTCTCTCTCTCTCTCTCTCTCTCTGTCTCTATTTCTCTCTGCCACTATCTGCCCATTTTCCTCACCCCCCTTGTAATACTACTCCTCGTGATGTGTTACAGAACTGAGCTGCTGCAGTCATGTGAGTTGTAGTGGAGGAGGGAGGCAGGAGGGGAGGCGTCAACATGACGTGTCGGTGACGCGCTCCTCTTCGCCCTCCTCCTCATTTTCCCTCCAGCATGTGACTCTTCTCTCTCTGGGCTGGCTGGCTGTCATTAATGCCCTGTGTTGTACATTCACACACTCTTTTCTCCTCCTTTTCCAATACATGTATTGAGCTACATTTGTCGCGGCCGGTTATGTTTCAAATGTTAATTAATATGTGTCTAGAGTAAATGCATCATATGTGAAATTTAATAACCAAGTACAATTTGGATAGGAAGCCTCCTGCAAACAGTGAAAATATTCAGTAATTATGAAAGGTGACGTGGCAAAAAATGTTTTTTTTCAATCAACAATACCAACACAAAATATGTGTGGAGGTGCAGGTATTAATATCCTTTCTTGGGCCACCTCCTTAAATACTGCACTGTAGTATCTCTGATTACGAATTTGTGTGGAATTTAAAAAAACACATTCTGGCATGGCAGTGATGTGGGAGTCTGTGGATCAGCATACGGCTGACTGTTAACTGGCAAACCAATAGCAAGTTTGCACGTTGAGTACCTGGGTGTCAGTTGTGGCCGTTGTGTGCTAGTGTAGGAATGTGCTAGTAACAAGTTCCGTAAAAAAAAAATAACATAATAATAAATATTATTATTATCCATCCATCCATTTTCCATACCGCTTATTCCTCATTAGGGTCACGGGGGGGTGCTGGAGCCTATCTCGGCTGTCTTCAGGCACCAGGCGGGGGACACCCTGAATTGGTTGCCAGCCAATCGCAGGGCACACAAAGATGTACAACAGTCACGAACACACTCACACCTAGGGACAATTTGGAGTGGTCAATCGGCCTGCCATGCATGTTTTTAGAGTGTGGGAGGAAACCGGGGACCCGGAGAGAGCCCACGCGGGCCCGGGGAGAACATGCAAACTCCACAGAAAGGCCGGACCGGGGCACGAACCGGGGACCTTTGCACTGTTAAGCCGGTGTGCTAACCACTTGACTACCGGTCCGCCCTATTATTATTATTATTATTATTATTATTATTATTATTATTATTATTATTATTATTATTATTATTATTATTATTATTATTATTATTATTATTGATACTGTTTGTTCAATAGAGTCATTTAAAGTGAACTGGTAGCTGTGACTCTCCTCGACCACCTGTAGTACCTCGCATTGCATTCTAAATAGTGGTAGGAGGCTGAAGTGTCGATGTGCTGATATGTAAGCCGGTTGTGGTTGGCAATTGACACATTATATATATATAATATATAATATTATATGATAGTTTTATTAATTGATGGAATAACCAATGCAATGATTGTTGCGAACAACAGCTCTGTATCATAAAAAATATAGGAGTTAATTTAATTAAACGTATATTGTGTGAATTCCAAACACAATTTATCATAAGACAATCTTCCCATCAAGCAGACCTAATACCTTGCCAGTTATTCGAACTACCGGGGTACCCAATAGAAATAAACAGAATGACGTGGAAATAATCCACCGAATCAGAAATAGTCCACAACAAGGTCAGTCACAATGTAATTCATTCAAGGACTCTTCTTGCCAGTTATTCATGCTTACTGCTACCCTGCACTGTACAAATAGTCACACAGAGTTCTTTCCTGTCTACAAAGATATTTAGAGATGACGGCTGAAGAAACCTTTTCATCGATGGACCACTCCTGTACGACTGAGAGCTTACACAGAAGAAATATATTTTAAGGTTACTTGTAAATCAAAGTCATGGCCATTAAATGAACTTTAAATGTCTTGCCGTAGATTACAAATAAGAAAAATACAGAGGGACATCAAAATAATTTGGAAAACTGCCTAGCCGATGGTGTCAAACGACTTGCACTTTTTAAGACGACCAATCAAGCGCTGCACAACCTTCATTTGCTAACTCTCAAACCACAAGTTGCAAATGAAAAAGTTAATAAAGCTTAAAGTCATTTCATCGGAGCCCCCGTGCATTATGCTCTCCTACGCACTGTGAGTCAGCAAAGAACCGATGTGTGCGTATCATGTGACCATCTCAAATGTCAGTCCCTCACAGGGCACGTTTCTCCTGATACTGCAGGTGCAACCAGTCACCATTAAAATCTTACTGCAGCTTTAACTCAGAGTTGCAACTATAATCACACTCTTTGAAGTGTACTACCTTATTTGCAGTTTGCACTGGTAGGGTCTTCTTTCGTGTTTAATGAATTCTGCTTCCACCAGGAAGCACAGTTTGATAATTTATTTACGCTGCTCAGTTTGGCTGGAGTTGATGTTGGTGTTAAGCGTCAGAGGACGATAATTGGGTTCCATGTGATGGTTAGAGTTGGGGCATATCATTCCATATCCTGGTACTTGATAATTGTATAATAATTCAAAAATAACATCTGGCGAATATGAAAAAAAGTTTTGTTCCACCCATACACTGTTCAGAAAGACAGTCTTTGTAAGTGTGGAATGAATTTCACTTGCATTCTCTTTTTCAGCAACGGTGACATGTTTACACCCGAAGGTCTGTATTTTTGAACAGTCTCGTGACACATTTCACTTGAATGTAGCTTTTTCACAAGTTATTTGCAAATGTCCCTCTTTTTTGGCCAACTCATGCCCAAGGCCAGTTGGAAACCCTGGAGGAGAAGTGTGATAGAAAACATACAAAGATGCTAGTTGTTGTGAGTCGGCACTCAGAAGTTAGTAGTTCCCTGACTTAGGTTAGATGGTTAGGGTTGTGGCTGTGAGTTGGAGGGCTCAGACGATTAAAATAAGAGGGTTGTGGTTGGGGAGGTTTGCAGGCAGATGTTTTATTTTCGGATTCGAAAGTTGTAGGTTTAGTGAGACAGCTGTGAAATTTAACAGCTCACACCTACGTCTCATGTCCTGACCTGTTAAAAGCAATTGTCACTGTTGATTAGTGCCTGATTATGCCAGATGGTAGGATCTGAAGTGTTAGCCTCGTAGCTCAAACGGGATTTGAGTTACAGCTCAACAAGGTTCAAGTGACATTGAAATCTCGGATCATCAGAATCAGAATCAGAATGCCTTTAATAGTCCCACAATGTTCGAGGCCCTCATCTTCTGTTTTCAATTAGGTGTACATCCACCCCTACACACATTCCCGGCGCCTCAGGTCCGCTGACCAGACATTTTTAGATGTGCCAAAAACTAAACGGAGACTCAGAGAAGATCAAGCCTTTTTCGTTGCTGGTCACTGAACATTCGGCAAGCCTCCTCGCTGCCCATCTTTCAAACGCACTTGTACTCTTTGGCATTTGACTCAACATGATTCAGACTTGATTTTAGTTTTACTCCCTGTTGCCTTTTACTATCTTTGTGACTCGTTTATTTCCTATATATGATAGTTGTCCATATTAAGCACATTGTTACAGCTTCAGCTGTTGTTAAAGCGCTATATAAATCATTATGTATTGTATTATTGTATAAATTGCTTTTTCAATGTATTCTGCCCCTGTCTATCAGCAATTGCGCATGCGCATGGTAAATCCTTTCAGGTTGGAGGCTCACACTTCAAATTATTTCCTTCGGCATCATCAGATACTAATAGAACAATCATCTGGTAAATCAAAGAGGTGTAACTGGGGACGTTCTGGGTTGAATAGATATGGAATGACATGCCATTACTGTTGGAAGGAAGCTCTGGTCCCCTTTGAGAATGGCAATGGCAACATTTGAGGCGGGATGGCCCATGTGCTGAGAACACGACCACTTACTCCCAAATCCCTCAGAGGTTGATGTGGTGTCCAGCTCGGATGTGTGCCCAGCCCATTGGAGAGCATCGTATTTTCACTCAATAATTCATCAAGGTGCTTACTCGGCTTCTATTTCGACTTTCGGGATCATACAGTTGCGGTCATTTGATTGGACAGGCATGTTCATCCGCGGTGCAAAGATTTTAATTCGCAACCTAAAGTTTGAAGTTTTGTAGATTTGCATCTTATCAATAATTTCACAAAAGGTCCAGAAGCCATACTTGAAAAATCGAATTTTTTAGGCTCAATCTCTGACTTTATCATAGCAAACTAAACATTACCAGTTTCACTTTAATAACAGCATGTACAATGAGAATGAGCATGGACCATGCAAAAAAAGAATACACATGAAGTCTTACCATTTTGGTTTGAAAGTACCATTTTAGGATACATGTCGCTGATCCAGATTTGTCCTTCAATGTGAAATCTATCATGAAGGCATACACACACACACACACACACACACACACACACACACACACACACACACACACACACACACACACACACACACACACACACACACACACACACACACACACACACACACACACAGACACACTGTACGTATTAATGAAGCTTTCATTTAATGAGGATATAACTAAAAATAACAACAAATGCTTTGTCAGGTGGAGTCATGCAAGACAACTTACAATCTGTGTTAGTGTTAGTGGGGTGTGTGTGTGTGTGTGTGTGTGAGTGTGCGTGTGCCTGTGTATATAAGTACATGCTGACATTGCGCATACCAGTCTATACCTGCCCATGGCACCTGGTTGCCACAGCGACAAAACATGCTGGCACCTGTGTGTGTGTGTGTGTGTGTGTGTGTGTGCGTGTGTGTGTGTGTTTTTTTTGTTTGTGCACATGTATTCAGTGGCCAATGGAAATTTCCTTTAACCTTTCCTAACCTCATTTTGCACCTGTGCCCTTGAACGCCTACATGCCCTCGCGCGCACACACACATACGCACACACGCACGCACGCACACACACACGCACACACACACACACACACACACACACACACACACACACACACACGCACACTACACATGCACGCGCATGCGCAGTCACACGTACACAGATAAAGAAATCATCACAAATGTGTTGTGACAACAAACCTCAGACTTGACAAACACAACCAAAAGCTGCTTAGTGTTGACCGTCTCGACATCATCCATCAACCAACCCAGAAGTCGTTAACCCAAACAGGAGGTGATTGAACAAGTGACTGGTAGTGTTTCAATAATGTGAGCAGTTTGGCTAGCATGCGACGCTTCATGTGGTGGCATTTCTTGGACCTCATTGCATTCAATGATAGCTTAATGCATTTGGTAGTTTTCATTTGTGTATATTTGTTCATGTTTGAAACTGCTTTCTTGGCTTTGGAGTAGGCTTTGTAGCAGTCAGCAAGGGTTTATGGTTCAGTTAGCTGCTATCTCAATGGTCATAATTTTACCTGATAGCATAGCATGCTAACCGATCAGATTTAAATGTTGATTGTTCATCGTTTTAACTGTTACAAATATTTCTGGCAGTACACGGCTTATTGCCTAAAAATGGCTGGCATAGGCTACAGTTTGCCAGTGGCCATCTGAGGATAAAGTGGTTAAGATAATGGATTGATGGATGCAATAAACAAAGCAGTTGCACAAGGCAAAGTTTCTATATTTAAATACAAATACAAAATTAGAATTTTAAGCACTGAACAAAAATGAAGCACATTTTTCAAGTAAAAGTAGTTGATAGAATAATATTGATGTTGGGTAATCAGGACAAATTTCTCTCTTCTTTTTCGCCTGTTTTGATATCTGACCCACATGCATGTTTTTACCACGAAGGCAGACAGTCATGTGTGTATTAAGTTCATCCTGTCTACTTGATATCTAACCTAAAATACACTGTCTGTAAGAAAAGAATCTGTTTTAAGTCAGACAGTAATGCTCAGTAATGCTAAATGCTCTTTAGCAGTCCTCCTCCCTTCCTGCCTGCGCCTTAGCAGCATGTTGGTAACTTTACAGTGATATAACCTATCCCCGCCCCCTTTAATCACCCTAATCTCGTAGATCCCAAAATCCTAATCACACACAATAATCCTGCTTGTGCATTACCTCCAGTAGAGACAACAAACTGGTGCATAAACATTGAAGTTGCGCATGTGTGTGTGTGTGTGTGTGTTTATATGTCAGCAACAACGAAAAGTAAGCAAAAATGGAGTAGCCTAATTTGATTGCATTTGCGTGAAGTACATAGCCAACAGTGGCTGCACAACACAAGGAGAAAGCACAGCACAGCACAGATCCTTCACCCCTCTGCTACAAGTGATTCCTAGCACCCTGTTTCACAGTTGCCTGTTCTTCGGAGGACAGTGGTCCCCAACCAGAAATTCAAAATTGATTTGCGAAGTCAATATTCACAGTTTTACTTTTAACTATCTTACAGATAGATGGCCAGATGTCTCGGACAACAACAAAATATATTCAAGAATTAAAAAAAGGAAATCATACATTAAGGGCCAAAATGCCACCATGAAAGGAAAGTTTGCATTCTGAAATTTTTTTTTTTTACCAATTTGTTTTGTTCACTGTGATTTGTTCAATGAGTGTTCACAAAGTGACAGAACTTCCACCTCACGACATTTGTGGACAGATATTTTTGAAACGATAATGCATGCATTAACCGTTTAATGCCTTAAATCAAGGGTGTCAAAGTCATTTTTTTGCCGCAGGCCACATTGTAGTCACGGTTTCCTCTCGGGGGGGCGTTATGAATTTGGGGAAGCCATTAGAATGTTTCATCTCCTCCACATTTTACATATAGATTGCACAACAAATTAATGGATTGGATTGGAGTGGATTGGTTGAGCCTTTATTCGTCTCGTAGTGGAGAAATGTACATTTCACAGCAGAAATTTGATGAAAGTAATAGGAAAGGAAAGAAAGAAGTAAAAAAAAGGATGTAAAAAGGATGCTGTAAAGGCAGCCGCTCTAGCGGTGCCATCTTGAAGTCAAAAAAACAATAAAAACTAAATAACAAATAATGTGACAACACAAAAGACACACACAGTCATTCAATCTTAAACTCTTTCTGCACCCTATTTGTTGTATGAAGCGGTTCTAGATGAAAGAGGAAAGGATCAAAGTGTCCTTTTCATTAGTGGATTAGAGACATCATGGTGAAATGTGCACGCCTGCTACAAGCTAGACGTTGAAAGCAAACACGAAGCTGTAGCATCCACTGACGAAAAGAGATTGTCGCCTGTCCCACATAAATCCGCCTCCAATCCAAGCCGCGGCAGTTCCACATACGAGTAATGAATAATGATTGGGGTTTACATTGGACAATTTGAAATTTTGGTTCAGACTTTAGCAAGCATCATAAGATTTGCTTTTACGGGCCGAATAAAATGATATAGTGGGCCAGATTTGGCCCACGGGCCTTGATTTTGACACCTGTGCCATTAAATGGTTGTTACAATAAAAACATATTTTATTAGGCATTATGATCTTTCTTGTTTCTTTTCCTTTCGGCTTATTAGGCATTATGATACTACAATGAAAATAGAAAGATTTTCAGCTTTTTTTACCACTGCAATTATAAATTTAACGTGGATGCTATTACTTTTGTATTCAGATGATCAAGGATGCGTAGGCGGACTTTATGCCTCTATGCGCACCAGTTTTCCATTCACAAGCTTGTGAGTGTGTCCAGACATCTCTTGTGACGTGCTTTGCTTGTTGGTCGTGTTCGGGCGAGCTGCAGTCAAAACACTGGCATTTTGTCAAAGAGAGAGAGAGAATGATTGAGAGTAGCACTGTTTGTGCCTGCAGCAGTCCCACTTCTTTTTTCTTTTCTTTTATTGTTATTGCAGCGAAAATGAACACGAATAATGAAGTGAGCAGTCTGCCTTAAGTAGGGGGCACGAGGGAGATTTTAAGCTGTAATACAGCTTCAGGGAGAATCCAATTATTAGCCGCAGCAGTAAAAAGGGACACTTTAACCACCGAAGACGTCATCACCAATAAAATAGATTTAATCGAAGGAGAAGCGGAGATCACTGCGATCGTAATTACGAGCTGCTCTCATGAATTATGTCGGAAATATGGTAAGCATCATTTAGCATATTGCTTTTTTTACTGCTGCCAAATTGTGATCAAATCCAGTTTTAGTTTGGAATGACTGTTTCCGACAAAAACCCGTTTTCGGTCAAAATTCTTGTTATTCAATACCTCACTATGAAATAAAGATGCATTCTATAAATATTTTTTTAAACAGAAAATGCAAATGACCTTGAACGAATAATTGCAAATAGCATTTTTTTTTTACTTTGCCCTATATGAAAGTCTATGTGGACCTCAAAATGATCAATGCCATTGATCTCCACCATTTAATCACCCAGCCTGAGCTGGAACACCGCACCACCTCAGTCAGCCAACCCAGAAGCACTGTCCATGATGTCCGTGCGATGTTATACTGGCCTGTCAATCCGTTGTAGATGAAAGTATAACAGTCCAGGATGGTTATCATTGGTCCATTTCAGGGCAGGTCAAAAGTCCCTTCACCAAGTAAGTTGCCACTCGTTCTCCCCAAGATACCATTCTCTTCCCTAACTCTGCAAAACTAACGTGCATTACCTTCCGGGACCTGACGGGTGTCGACAGCACACATCCCCACGTCAACTAATATTCTCGGGCCCAATTTTGGTCCTAGTGTATGTCTGGATTAGTAGGGCTCATGCAGTCAGTCGCCTTCTGGCCTCCTTTGGAAATCTGTGTTCTTTGTGCGTTGAAAAAAAAGACATTTCCTTGGCAGAGGTTGCGGTGATAAATCAGCTTTCAAAGAAATAGGACTGCCACCATTGAGGCTTGCAGCTTCCCTCCACTGCCATGGGATAACTTTGCATCCACTTTACCTTGAACCACCTGGCTGCCAAACTCATGCAACTGCCGTTTGTACGTGCATGTGGCATGTGTTTTTTTGTTTTTGTTTATCTGGTTTATCACTATCAATATGACAAAGAAGGTCTGCAATTAATACAAAAACTTTGACCACTTTGATCCTCTCCTCTTTCATCTGGAAATGCTTCATGTCATCACAAAGAGGGTACAGAAAGTCCTGAAGAATGAATGTCTCTCTGTGTCTTTGTTTTGTCATATTGTCTCTATGCGGTCATATTATTTGTTATTTATTTATTTATTTTGTTCTTTTGACTTCAAGACGGCACCGCGAGAGTGGCTGCCTTTCCAGCAGCTCATGTATTTCGTTTTTCTACTTTCATTCCTTTCATCAGTTTGCTGCTGTGAAATGTAAATTTCTCCACTGTGAGACTAATAAAGGCATATCCAATCCAATCCAATCCAAAAAGTGGGAAAGGAGGACAGAGGAGTCTCATTTCCAATTTTATTCAAGCACACATTTACCGTGCATTGCTTTTTTTGGTTGCATTTTCCAGATTTGTGCACAGATAAATTAAGTTGCATGTCACTGTCAAGTGATTGTGTTGACATGTGTCCCATCTTATCGAAAGGACATGATATTTAGTAACTTTGCTTCACTCTTTTTCACAATGAAATGCCAAGCAATTTATTGAGGCGAGATAAGAAACACAAAAAAATACTAGAAAAGTGCACCAGCAAAAAAATAACAATAATGACATTTAGGAAAATTAAAATTATATTTTTTTTTTTTACCGAAGAATAAAAAATAAAATTAAATTAAAATTAAAAATAAATCTGGATAAGAATAGTATAATCACGATAAATGAAAAAGAAATACAACAATAAAACACTCAAGAATATTTAAAACAATCAATCAATCAAAAACACAATATCATAAAAAAAATTAGTAAAAAAAATAATTAAATAAAAAATAAACTTAAATTCAAAGTAAATACTGTAATTCACCCACAAGGCCATCCATTTTGCACCACTCATCCTGGGTCATATTGCGGGGGCAGCAGCCTGAAGAGGGAAACTTCCCTTTCCTGACCACTAGTTCCATCTCTTCCTGAGTGATCCTGAAGTGTTCTGAGGCCAGCTGGGAAACATAGTTTCTCCAGCGTGTCACGGGTATTCACCTGCCGGGAGGCCTCCCCCAGGTAGCATCCGCAAGGTATCCTATTCAGATACCCGATCCACCTTCTCTGGATCCTCTCGATGCGGAGGTGAACCCCTCTTCCATGACCGAGCTTCTCACTTTTTCTCTAAAAATTTCGTCCACTCGAGTCCAGAATAAAATAAAATGAAACAGTTACAGATGTAATCAATAAAAATCAAACATTTTTATTAACACTATTTTAAAAAATAACAAGGAATATTTTACTTATTAAAACTGTAACCTATTTTGCATTTGTGATGGAGTGCCATTGAACATCTGTCACTCCCTGCATGGTGCATTGTCTTTGACTGACGAGTGCAGCAGACATGTGTGTGCATCATGCATTTTGTTCACGTGAAGCACGTGCCATTTGAACTGTTCCGAGTATTTGTTCGATCTTGAAGCACACTCACTCAAAATTTCACCAAAGAGGTCCAGAAACACTTCTAAGATTTCCCTCCTGTTTCAAGTGCAGTTTATTACAATGTGAACTCTGACCAAGCTCCCCCGCGGACTCCTTTCTCACCTGATCTGCCAAGATTAGTGTTGAACATAACCCAAGAGCGACTTCATACATATCACTTCAGTGAAGCCCACGTCGCAATTAGCCTAGATGGCTAACAAATGGAAGCAGTGTGCAGGATAAGCCTCGGACGGCCTGCTTTCGGAAAGCGGGCCAAAGGTCACTGGGCTGCACCGCTGTGGGAAACGCGGCAGTAAAGCAGAGATAATGAAGTAATTTTAGGTAGATACTTTTGTGAAGATAGAACCAATATACAATGGAAGCCACAAAAGTAATTGTTTTACAAACAAGTTAGGCTATGCTAAAATAGTAATCAAAAAAATCGATACTGAAAACCAATTGTATCCCTCCATGGTAGAAACCAGTTCTGTATGTATGCAGGTGGAAGTTCCACCTACATTTCAATCATAAATCTAACAGTGGTTGTGTTTGGGAAGGACTTGGTTAAAGAAGTCTCACAATCATTTAATTTTCATCAGAAAAAAATCAAATACACTATGTGATGTTGCATCTATTTCATTTTAGAAAACAAACAGTTTACTTCTGTGTAATCCGATCAAAATAATGCTGTCCATGCGTGGTGTTGTGAGATGCAAGGTGTGTGTGAGAGCACTAATAACAAATGTACTGGTCTATTTGGGTCTGGGTCAAAGTTTGTTGAATTAAAGCATAAAAACAAATCTTGGACATCCCCCAAAAAGACTTGTGAGTTCCTTAGTTTTTTTCTTGTTTGTTTTGGTCTGGTCATGATACACATGTCAACCAAATTTGAATGTCACAAAGGGCCATAGTCAGACCTGTGCATTTTCAGGCAGGGGTTTTTAAGACACACATCACTAGTAAGTCGATATCCATCAGCAGTGGTTGATTGGCTCAGATGTGATGAGGTGAATGTGTGTATCACACTAATGGATGCTCATCTACAAAATAATATGTATGCACACACGCACACACACACACACACACACACACACACACACACACACACACACACACACACACACACACACACACACACACACACACGCACGCACACACACGCACGCACACACACGCGCACACACACGCACACACACACACACACACACACACACACACACACACACACACCCACACACACACACACACACACACACACACACACACACACACACACACACACACACACACACACACACACACACACACACACACACACACACACACGGTTAAGCATCATTGTTACGATGCTTAATGGCACCTAAATGTAATAACACTGATTCATTTCCTCCACTAATAATGTGTGAGGACATTATAGTGTGTATTTATGTGGATAAAGGCGACAGGGTCTGGCGCATTGGCAAGTATAATGATGGAAAGTACACTCTGTGTGTATGCGTGTGTGTGCGTGTGTGTGTGTGTGTGTGTGTGTGTGTGTGTGTGTGTGTGTGTGTGTGTGTGCGTATACATACTATTGTGTAGACATAAGTAGTAGGTACTCACTAGTCATCCTGATGATTATTTTGAATGGTATTTTCATGTCAAATAAATGGACCTTTTGTCTCTTATACCTCCGGTTGCTGTGCCTGAGGAGACAAAGTGCCAGTTTGGTACCAAATGGCCATTTTGGCTGTATTTTGGCCATTTCCAGCAGACTTTCAATGGCAGACATGTTGTGACTGATTTGGCTTAGCAACTTGAAATATACCTGCCATGTTTATCATTAGGGTGGTCCTGTGGTTGACCGTTGTGTGCAGTTTGCATGTCATCTCCATGCCTGCGTGGGTTTTCTCTGGGATTTCTGGTTTCACATTCCAAAAAACATGTATGGCAGGTTAATGGAATGCTCTGAATCGTCCCTCTGTGTGATTGTGAGTGTGAATGGTTGTTCGTGTACACAGTATGTGTCCCCCGATTGCGGCCCAAACACTGCTGGGATGGGCTCCAGCGCCTCGTGAGGTTATGTGGATTAGAAAATGGATGGATGGATGTTAATCATGAGCAGACCCATAAAAAGTGTGAAGAAGCCACGTCAGAAAAGACATAGGGAGTCTCTTTTGTGGTTCTATTTGGAGATCTCGAAAGTGTGCTTCTGGAAGAACTTATCCAAGCCAGTTTGATTTTATTAGCATGTCAGTCATGATTAGAC
Source organism: Hippocampus bargibanti (assembly GCF_051943395.1). NCBI lineage: Eukaryota > Metazoa > Chordata > Actinopteri > Syngnathiformes > Syngnathidae > Hippocampus > Hippocampus bargibanti. Next base: position 12,670,485 of record NC_142735.1, read on the forward strand.
ACTGTCACGGTTTGCAAGGTGGTGATGGCGGTTGCGGATCCCAAAAAGCAGGCAGGTGGGAGCAGGAGGTTGTGTTTGACAAATTGTATTAAAATAAAGTCAGCAGGAACAAAGTCAAAAACATCAAAATCATCTGAACAGAAAAAATACAAAGTATCAAAAGAAAACCAAGATTAAAAATCCGCCAAGGTGAAACAAATGCATGCACAGCATACAATGCATACCATTGCATACAATGACCCGACACCGAATGGTCGTGCCGGGAGTCCTTTTAACTGTCACTGATTGGGAACGACCAGCATCTGCGAGGCAGCAAGCAGGGCTGACAGCGCTACCCGTTGGTCGCCAATCCGAACGTGGCAGTCCGCCACTGATCGGGATGACCAGCACCTGTGCAGGTGCAGGAGGGGCCGACAGCGCCACCCGTTGGTCGCCAACCAGATCATGACAGACACACAAAATGTCTTCAGAAGCCATGCTGGAAGAGACACTGAAATTCAGTCATTTTGGTTTGCAACAGGCATTTTTACAATGTGACAATGACCAGAAACTGGAAACACTAGTAATTTTGAACGTGACGCCAATCCCACTTAACAATGTGAAATGTATGGGAAGAGATTTGTATAAGCATGTGTATCGTGTTTATTCTTTATTTATTTTTGGTGTGTGCATTTGTCATGACTTTATTTGTGAGTTCATGGATCAGAGAGAGTTTGAAGTGATATAGCAGATAAATGAGGGATGCAATCTTGCATTTTATTATTTTGTCGTTTTGAGTGAGCAAAGCATGATGGTGGAGTTTGATATCATGATGTGATGTCTGAATGAAGCTATCCTTTTCGAGTTCATTTTTGCCATCAGTGAGAGCTCATTTTTGGGCCTGCTCCTCGTGTAATGGGTCACCCACCGTTCTCTTCCTCTTCTTCTATGTCTCTCACTATCTTTGAGGTTTTCTGTGCTTCGTGCGCTCATTGACCTAGTTCCCAACGGCCCGCTCCAGCTTGCGTGACCTCAGTGCTGCAGCAGCATCGCGCCAATCACTGCTTGCTACTGTGTGATGCTGAGACCTGCACAGACTCTCCCCTCTCACATTCAGACACACATGCACGTACACACACACACTTGAACGGAGATTGTATGTCCGACTACATTAGGAAGGCCGACAAACCCAAAGTCAGTAAAAAAATATATATAATAATAGTATTATTATTCTTAATGATATTGTAGCGATAGCAAAACGCCCACATGGTGCGTTCTTTTCCCACTGCACAAGGCGGCGGTGCGTCTGACAGCAGGAATGCCGCCGGCCGCACTGATGCAATTCAGTATGGGGAACGAGCCAAATTCTTGTCGTGTGTGATTGCGCGCGCATTATGTGAGATGCTAATAAAACGTGTTATGTAAGGGTCTTTTGTCGGGTGTCGTAATTGTTTTTTCCACATGATTGATGATGAGCACATTCGTTTTGGTGCAGTGTTCGATTCTGGCTCTGGACTTCCTGTGTGTAATAGGGATATTCTTCTCGTGCCTGCGTGGGTTTTCTCCAGGTATGCAGTCTTGTGAACTCAACCTGAGTTTGAGTTTGACTTTGAGGATCTCCAATAAGGTCGTTCAGCTAATGTTCAACTGTATGTGTGCAATAATTAACATGGTATTGTTACTAAATTACCTTGTCTGGTGTTTCTTCGTTAGCATCAAGCTAATCTGCGTTTTTCCCACACTTACACATACAGTGCTTTTTATTTGCCGTTTTGTGTTTGCAGAGGGTGCTAAAGTCAGACATACACACACATGCACGCCCGCACACACATAAGCACCTTAATTTAGCTCTTCAACGGGCTCCTGCTCGTCTTGACTTGCTCTCGCCCCTTTTCGCTTTTCTTGTTTCTTTCCGCTCGTTATCTATTTACTTCCTTGTGTATAATTCACTTTGACCTTACCTGAAGAAACACAGCCACACACAGTGGTTGGTTTTGCATAGACACGGTTGGTTTATGGTGAGCAAGGCAGCATGTGAAGTGCCCAACTGGCCTTCTTGCTCTGATATGTTATCGACTGTCCTGGAGGTTATTTATGTATTTATTGGGGGTTGGTAGAAAAGAAGAAAGAAAGCAAAAGGAGACGTAAACAGGTGAGAGAAGGAAGAGCAGGATTGTTTTAGAGCAAAAAGCAATTGTTAATCCATGTTCTAAGTATGGTGCAATTTTTCCAAACATACCAATAATATTGTGATGGTGAGTGGGCATTGTGCAGCCCCTCATGATATTATTGCAAGATATTGATGGTATAGAAAATGCTGCTTGTACAGTATAGGTTGGAATTGCGAGATAAGCACATTAAGATGTGCCGATATTTTGACAGAGAGCAGTAACATCACCATTCAGGCACACATTGCACGCTAACTCCAAAAAGGATATCACAGTATTTTGGTGATACTGCTGATTTGATTGGATATACATTTATTCGTCTCGCAGTGGAGAAATTTACATTTCACAGCAGCAAAGTTATGAAAGGAAGAGGAAAGGAAAGAAAGAAGTAGAAAAACAAAATACAGGAGCTGCTGGAAAGGCAGCCACTCTAGGGGCACCATCTTAGAGTATATAATAATAATAATAATAATAATAATAATAATAATAATAATAATAATAATAATAATAAAAACTGCAAAGCAATGTTCGCATTGGTGAAAAAAGTTGAAGTACAGGAGTGAGAAGAAGCAGTGCAAGAGAAGAATGATGACATATGTAAAGAAACGCAAATGCAAATGGCTGTTTATCGAGTCTCAGAAAGCTATCATGTGTATTTTTTTTCTTGCCATAGTATTAGCAGATATTGGTGTGATAGGGCTATCTTCTGCGCCAACGCCCGGAATGTACTGTACCTTTGGGTAAAAAAAAACAAACAAACACGATTTTTACAATATTTTGTACCTTACTACTCAGCGTGTAGCTTTGATTGCCTTTCAAAGCACAAGTATGAAGCTTTCATTCAAGCGACTCGCGGTGTTGCCATGCTAAGCTTAGCTTCTGAGGGAAAAAACAGCTGGATACATTTTGGGTTTGAAAAATGTTCCATTTATGGCCTTGCCGTCTCCTGTGACTGAAACAGGCTAATTACGAAAAGGTGGGAGGGATCTTGATGGACCTTTTAGGGTGAAGAAGAGCCCTGCACTGCTTCTCATATTCTCATCCTCATCCTCCACTGCAGAGGAGGATAAAGAGAACTCTGATTCATTTCGCCTGTAGCAAGTCTTATAACCGTTTCACAATTGCTATGATTCAACCCACCTGATTAGCTCCTTAAGAAAGACACATTTGACCCCAAGGCTACACCCTGCTGGAAGATATTGTGGAACCAATGGCTGGCCCACCCATCCATCATCGTTTGTTATTTTTTCAAGCCGAACCAACACTTTCATCTAATTCAGTCTGTCATTGTTTTAACTGTGCTATGCAATCATTGTTAAATTTAACGGACTCTTGAGACTGTTCTAACTGCCATCGGATATCACCATATTGTGTCAAATATTGTCCACTCAGCATCTATTGCAGCTTAGTTGTCCTAGAACAGGGTTTCCCCCATTTGGGGCCGCTGTGCAAGGTTTTGGATGTGGATTTCGTGGGGTTTTCGCCCCTGTGTCATAAAGATCAGTTGGTGTAGTGATTTGTCATGTGTGGCCACGTGAAGCTCTTTGAGACTCATCTGTGATCACAGGCTTTATCCCGAATACAAATTTGTCTGTGGCAGGCAATCTGAGTTGAGAACATACTACTTAGTAGCATTCGCAGCACTCTATGCACCGGAATGATATTCTCAATCGTTGCTTGTGCATTATAGAAGACCATAAAAAACAAGTCAACAATATTTCCTTCTTTTTACAATCAATATTGAGCTCTGTAAACCTGTCCTAGATAAATCAAGGATAATAAAAGTCCATTATATGACATGATGCTCTCATCTCTTCTCTGCCTCTCTCTCTCTTCTCTCTCACCTTACCCCCCACTACTACTACTTTTGAGACATCTGTATGATATTAGGAGGTCCTCAGGTGCTGGAAGCGATGTCAATCAAGCCAGAGAAAATTGATGTGTTTCTTCTCAATATGACATGACAGCAATGCCATTCTACTCTCGCAAGGCCACTCCAAAACTCAACTTGTAACTATTTTTTTCCCCCTTTCTTAGTTTTGCTTTTGTACTTTGGGTCTTTCTGTTCTACACCCCGGGCGGTCGGGCAGTCGAGTGGTTAGCACGTCGGCTTCACAGTGTAGAGGTCGCCCGTTCGTGTCCCGGTCTGGCCTCCCTGTTTGGAGTTTGCATGTTCTCCCCGAGCCAGCGTGGGTTTTCTCCGGCTTCCTCCCAAATTCCAAAAACATGCATGGCAGGCAGATTGAAGACTCCAAAAACTCTTTGTGTGCCCTGTGATTGGCTGGCAACCAATTCAGGGTGTCCCCCGCCTCGTGCCCGAAGACAGCTGGGATTGGCTCCAAGACCCCCCCGCAACCCTCATGAAGAATAAGCGGTACGGAAAATGGATAGATGGATGTTCTACACCGATGGATTTGTTGCGTCACACGAGTGTATGATTTTGAAGTGCGCCTTTCAACACTTTCATGTCTTTCAATTCCTTGATCTCCTTGATGTGCGTATCACCCTGACGCATAGCACACGCTTGCAAATTGTATAAAAGAAGCTGTCGCGGGACAGAGAGATTGGGCAGAATCATATCAGACTCATCTCGGACTGACGCCCGGCTCACGCCGGGCGTCGGACGGATATCACGGCACGACTTGCTCGACTCCACGCCGCGATCAAGCTCTGCGCGTCACCTGCCTGGGAGATCTGACAACGAACCTACTTACAAATAAAGAGAACCATCAAACTCTTTATTGGCGAGCTAGCCAGGAGCATTTTTTTCCCTCCTCCTCAGCCCAATCAACTCTCCAAATGGAAACACCCAGATTTCCCAGCCGCCCGTGAACCCGGCATCTTCACAGCAAGACCCCTCAAGCCGAGCTCCCGATGGACCGCCACCACCCGTGGGCGCCCCGACCCCACCGTGAAACCTGCCGCACCCTGATGGCCGACATCGTCCAATTCGCCTGGCGACTCTGCAACTAGCTGCATCGTATATGTCCACGATCGCACATCGTCGGACATCGCTTATGTCCACGATCGGACATCATATATGTCCACGATCGGACATCGTCGGACATCGCTTATGTCCACGATCGGACTTCGGGAAGACGCTTCATGGCCGACACGGCCGCCGACGTCAGCGTTCTTCCTCAGCGTCCTGCAGAGCGCCATGGCAGCGCGATCATCGCCACCGTCGCCGATGACCGGCCTGTCCGAGCCCGGCAGCATGGCCAACCCCACGCACCTTCGTCCTCACAATCCCTCATCGATTCTCCGACTTGACCGATCCCAGCCGAACAACTCACGGTGAGAAGACCTTCCGGCATCGACTCGACGGCCGCGAGGAAAGTTTCCATCGATCGACTCAAACTGGCAGTCATAGGGCACTCTTTGCCGTGCTCCCGTACAACGACTTCAGGCACCACGAAACCTCCTCGGAAACCACCCCACCGACGCCTGCCATGCCCGGTGACCGTCATCTTGCCTGGCCTCACCATGTCGCAGAATGACTTTTGTTTTTATTTCTTTTTCCTTCATCGTTTTCACCGACTTCGGATCCAGGAGGGGAGCCCTGTTGCGTCACACGAGTGTATGATTTTGAAGTGCGCCTTTCAACACTTTCATGTCTTTCAATTCCTTGATCTCCTTGATGTGCGTATCACCCTGACGAATAGCACACGCTTGCAAATTGTATAAAAGAAGCTGTCGCGGGACAGAGAGATTGGGCGAACCACGGGGCAGAATCATATCAGACTCATCTCGGACTGACGCCCGGCTCACGCCGGGCGTCGGACGGATATCACGGCACGACTTGCTCGACTCCACGCCGCGATCAAGCTCTGCGCGTCACCTGCCTGGGAGATCTGACAACGAACCTACTTACAAATTAAGAGAACCATCAAACTCTTTAGATTATCTATAAGGGAAACCATTGGAGGTCACATAAATGGTAAATGTAAAAAACAGACACAATGGACAAGTATTGGGACACATTTTGAAACTGTCAACCTTTTGAACATACTGTATTCAGTCATATGACAAAATGGCTGCCTGAACACAATGTTTTCAGAACGGTGAAGTTCAAAGGCTAATGCACGCACACACACACACACACGCACGCACGCACGCACACACACACACACACACACACACACACACACACACACACACACACACACACACACACACACACACACACACACATGCATACACGTCTGGTTTGCTGCAATTTGTGCAGATAAACTTGGGGAAGGTTGAAGGTTGTAGTTCAATGTCTCTTTACCTTGTTATTGTGTGTGTTTGTGTGTGTGTGTTCATGTGTGTGTCCGTGTGTGTGTGTATGGGGTGTATAGTTTCGCATTTGTCTGGCAGCCTTTGAACTTCCTAAGCATTCTGAAAATATTGTGTTCCAGCAGCCATTGTGTGTGTGCATATGCATGTGCGTGCATGTCAGTGGGTGTAAGTGTGTGTGTGCTTTTTGAGGCCTAATATGGACCTACTAGCCACAGCTACATGAGTCTGTGTGTCATGTGCACTGGAGCCCACTGCCAAACACACAAACAAACGCGCACACACACACGCACACACACACACACACACAACACACACACACACACACACACACACACACACACACACACACACACACACACACACACACACACACACACACACACACACACACACACACACACAATAAGGTAGAGAGACAAAATAGCTTAAGTGAAACTGCATTCGTCTGTGTTTGTGTTTGTGGGGGAGAGGCGTGATTCTCAAATCATCTTCCCACCGTTCTGGATTTTCTATGGATTCATCACTTTTTCTGTTTTCTTTTATTTTTGCCTCCTTCGCATCCTGTAGTGGCAGAAGTCTGCTGCAACTTTCCATCATTAACATGAGAGATACGAATCAGAAAGCCTTTAATAGTCCCACAATGGGGAAATTTGCAATAATGATTGCACATAAATTTTACTAGGGTGTAAGAAAAAAAAAATCCTACTTCTTTTTGAGATATATTTTCCCAAATTTGATATTTTCAGGCCCCGTTGTCCAAAATATGATCATTTTCAGGGTGCACTTCATAAATTTACATGGCTTTCATTGAACAGCCTCTAAAGTTTGACAATTTCCAGGAGATAGTTGCCATAATCTTCGCACTTTCTCGGTCACCTTGGATGAATTTAGGGTGTAGTTTTAAACACGTTTGATCATTTTTGGCAGAGGGTGAGAAGAAAAAGAAGGGAGGGCGCAAGAAACTTATTAATAAAGAGAAATAGAAACTTATGAGTGGAGGAATATAGTAGACACAAAATACGGTTGCATAATGTTTTATTTTATTCTTTAAATTATTGTACTAGTATTGTATTCGTATTTTAAATGGAGTGGTGTCTTACGGTGCGAGTTGCGTTAAAAGGATATTCTCAGGTGTCTGTACCACGAAAATAAGACTGAACTGGTCACACGGACTAATTTTGAGCATGGTGCTTTAAGCCACTTAGCCGTTGTTATCTTGTGGCATCGGGCTAAGCGGCCTAGTCGGCTGAGAGACTCGGACACAGACATCTTTTTTGTAGTTGTTGCCAAACCTTTCCTTTGTGAAATTGAAATTGTCTAAGAACAAAAAAAATGGCATTACTTCACTCACCCGAGAGGTTCTCAGATCCTTTTTTAAAGTATGTTACACAATAGTGGAGTTTAGTGGAAGGTATGGATTTGCCTGGAGGTAGAAATTTGGAATTTACCTTCCAATTGCGGGAATTAAATTTGTGTTTACATTGCCTTATGTGTGATAGCAATGCTCAAATAGTTTTTCCCGGTTCTTCTTGCGGAATACTTGTTCCACACTTTGTTGAAGCCTCTGCACGTACGAACTGCTGCTGGTGCTCTTTCAGGAGTTGGAATGGGCTCACGTGTTCATTGAGATTCAGATTGATGGGCAACGTATGTAAAACACAGAACGAAATTACTTTCCCAGTTATAACTCATTCAGGAAACATAAACAAATCAATACTTTTTATTTAAAAAGATTCTTATCTTACAGACAATGTATTGTCGGTGTTCAAATACCTGACATGTTTCGGCGTCTACTTCCGCCTTCGTCAGAGTGTCACGGATGTTGTTGTGACGCGCCATTTTCAGCTGGTGTTGCTATGAGGGCGTGACCTACCTGTCAAATCTGACAGGCAAGTCACGCCCCCCGCTGTCCATTCGTCCCTCTAATATGTGCATATTAACTGGTTGGGTTTGGTACCTCTAAAAAGGTTAAGAACCAATGGGATAGCTGCTTAAATGGTTATATCCTCAGTGAGGTTATGACTTGGGGCTGGAGCAACTGAGAACAAAGATGTTGACATTTTCGGGAATTATGTAGAGTGTTGCTGTCATTGTTTGTGTATGCGTGTCAATAATCCACAGCTATAAGAGCAAGCAGTATCGGTCTCCAGTTCGGGAGGGTGGAGTAACCATATTTTTCCATCCAGGAATCCTGACCGTTCACAATTTCAGTCAGCCTCGAAGGTCTTTTAGCTTGTGGCTCTTAATGGAACCAGTTAGCCAAATCCTTGATCAAGCAATCCATTTTTCCAGGCTGGGCCAACTACGCCTCATTGTTTCCCATTTTGCGAAGAAACTCCAACACTGCATCCACTTTACAATTGAGTTCGGTCAACACATGAGTCTCATTGTTGATAACATGCCCCACACCATCCGGAGTTAGATAAGCGCAAGACCAACATAGTAGATATGATGACGTTGGTTAAAAACTTCAGAATAAAAGGAGACAAGCAAAAAGACGAACATTCAAATGGAAATTGATTGTCTCAAAAGGACAAGAGAATTGAATTGTGACAAATTGATATTTGTCACAATAATTTACCAAACTAAATGGCTCCTTACAAGAAAAATACAGCACAATAAATAAAAAATGAGCAAAACGGAGCAAAAGTTGGAACATTTAGAAAGTTTCACACAAACATTGTCTCGGTCTTGGAAGTCCTGAAATAGTGATGGGAAACAGGTGCACAGCTGAACATGCCTGAAAATTTCTGCCACCTGCTGGAGACTAACACAAACTCTGTGTGCGTGCGTGTGTGTGTGTGTGTGTGTGTGTGTGTGTGTGCGTGTGTGTGTGTGTGTGTGTGTGTGTGTGTGTGTGTGTGTGTGTGTGTGTGTGTGTGTGTGTGTGTGTACGTGTGTGTGTGTGTGTGTGTGTGTGTGTGTGTGTGTGTGTGTGTGTGTGTGTGTGTGTGTGTGTGTGTGTGTGTGCGTGCGTGTGTGTGTGTGTGTGTGTGTGTGTGTGTGTGTGTGTGTGTGTGTGTGTGTGTGTGTGTGTGTGAACATCAGCCCGACATTCCTCATGCCTCAAGGCAGGGGTTGATTACTGTGCCCTCCATCCTTTATATGCATGTGTATGTGTGTGCCACTTCCTTATACGTACCTCTATAGGTAAGTGTCCTTCAGTGTGTGTGCATGCATGTGTTTTTTGTCCTTGCATGTGACAGGCTGCTGAAATGTGGCACAGTGAGGGATTCACAAGAGGTCATGGCCGCGTGTCGGCTGATTGGTCACTTCCTGTGAGTCTTTCTGTACACATAAATGTGTGAGTGTGTGTGATTGGGCGCGTTAATACAGTCGAACTTCATTACAATGTACCTTGAGGGATATCGCAAATTTGTACGATAGTTCAATGGAACCATTTCCAATAAAATGGTGGCCAACTAAGATGTATGATACTGTATAAACATTTATAGATGTAAATACATATAGAACCAACTGTAATGTTCTTACTTCATTGCTGAAAACATTCAGTTAGTAAATGAAAAGTGTTTATGTGTAAGCTCTCAGTCGTACAGGAGTGGTCCCACTTCAGCCGCCATCTGTACTTCTTTGAAGGTGTCGGACATTTCGCTTCTTATCCAAGAATAAGGATTGAATGTTGATGTAGTCCTAAAACGCAATATTCTGTGGGTCCTGGAATTTGGGTGAAAATGACAAAAACCCTGGCACTGGAGTGGACGCATTTTTCCACGTTTGGCAGTGAATGAGATAAATGGCAGATTCACACTTCAATGGCAGAGTTCACATCTCTTTCCAGGAATAGCTTTGCATGCCTTTTTGTGGGTCTCCTCACAAAAGAAATTTCATCTTGCTAGGTATATCTATCTACGACAAGTCTGGAAAGGGTCTCGGGAAATTGCAATTCAATACCTAAATGTCAGAATTCCTATACATTTTTCTACCCTGTTTCTTGAAACTTTGTAGTGTGTCTTGATTACTGACACGTCACCTGATTTTCATGTTGTTAAGTTCTATTTATCTTCCTTTTTTATTTAAATTCTGTAGGGGTCATATGGCAGTATTGGGACTGAATGACATTTCCAACCTCCTGTGTACTGTGGTGTTAAGATCATGTGTGTGTGACAGCAATGGATCGACAGGGTTGCATGAGCTCACACTTGTATGTATGTATTATTATTATTATTATTATTATTATTATTATTATTATTAATAATAATATACATTTCATTTAATAGTTGTGTGTGTGTGTGTGCGTGTGCCTGCGCGCTATCATACATACATGTGTGAAGTGTATGTGCTAATTGCAAAAGTCCATTCTATTTTAGCCCGCCAGCAAAAACAGACGACAGAGTAGACATGCCGTCTTTGAGACGGCCACGGTTTTATTTTTAATCTGACCTTCAGTGATGCAGTGAACATGTTCCCGAGTTGCTTTATTTTTGTCTTGTCACTTAGCATTAATGGTATGACTTTCTAAGTCTCTGGCACAGGTACAATTATTTTTAAATCCACTTTGAGTCACAGGTGGAGCAAGTTCAAGCTTGCCAAGTTATGTGGTAACGCCTTGAAAACCAGTTTACATCACCAACCTTATTGGTTTTTCAATTTTGAAACTTTGTCCATGATGATTAGCAGCTGATTTCTGTAATAGATTTGAATAAACAATTATCTATAATAGTAACAATTGTTTAATCTGTCAGTTATTTTTTTTAATTAATTGGTTAATCAGATATAGCATAGATTTATTCAGAATTATCTCAAACTGACAGTGCAGAAAAAGGGTAAATATAAGTAGATTAATATTCAGTACCTAGTTTGATTTGTAGCATCTCAGGAAATTGCCTTAAAATGTTCATGAAGTAAAAACAATTTTTTTGCAAATGTATTTGATCAAACACAAAGACAGTCAGGCTAATTTTATGTAGAGAAACATACATCCAAAAGTACTTTTGACTTGCGGTGCCACTATCTAATATTTTTTAAATTGATCAGATAACTGAAATATATGATTTAAATGTTTTCGTGGCCGTACCAAACAATTTTCACTGATTGTTTGCCAATTTCCTAGATTCAAGTAGAGTAAACATTAACATAATTTGGACTCAAGATTAAAAGTCCATGTATGCTTTTTTAAGAGCACATTTATTGGAATCAACTAATGTGAAGTACATTTTAGGAATTTATAGTGCAAACTTTATAAGTGACTCATAGTTGGCAAAGAGGGAAGCCGGCACTCAGCCCAATAGCTCCAAGTAGAGCTGACATTGGCCTACTTCGAATTTAAAACGTGCATTGTATCCGCATGTAGTTTTGTCACCTGGCTTAAACTAATGTTATCCTTTCACCACTGAGTCACTTAGCCTGCTGCAGTTGTTGGCCACATCAGAATGTTTCGCGTGAGCTTCTGTGCTGGTCACTGTGTGTGTGTGTGCGCATGTGTGTGCGCATGTGTGTGTGTGTGTTTCCCAGAGGACAAAGTGCCGGTGTGATGAAACTGGATCAAAGGTGCTTGGACACAAAAAGATGCCATAGTTGATTCACTTGAGGAGTTGTAGAGGCCATAACTCTGTAACCAATGTCTGTGTATGTGTGTGTAGGCGCGTGTGTGTGTGTGTGTGTGTGTGTGTGAGAGAGAGAGAGAGAGAGAGAGAGAGAGAGAGAGAGAGAGAGAGAGAGAGAGAGAGAGAGAGAGAGAGAGAGAAAGAAACGTAGAGAGAGAGAAACGTAGAGAGAGAGAGCGGGACACAGAAATAGAGAGAGAGAGAGAAACGTAGAGAGAGAGAGAGGGACAGAGAGAGAGAGAGAGAGAGAGAGAGAGAGAGAGAGAGAGAGAGAGAGAGAGAGAGAGAGAGAGAGAGAGAGAGAGAGAGAGAGAGAGAGAGAGAGAGAGAGAGTGGTGGGTGTTGCAATATTTGGAAGTTTTTTCTATGAGTAAAAACATCCCACAGAAATCTTAAGAAGACTTGCTCAAAAAGGAACTGAATTGAAGTTAACATATTTTGCTTCAAGTGGACATTTTGGTTTCATTTGGCTCACTTTTGCCCAATTGTATGAAAAATTAATTTGGAGTCCACTGTGTGTGTTTCTGTGTGCCCTGCGATTGACTGGCAACTGGTACTGGGTGTCCCCTGCCTAGTGCCCGAAGACAGCTGGAATAGACTATCGGACCACCCGCATCCTGTGTGAGGAAAAAGCGGTTTGGATAATAAATGAATGAACTGTCTAGATTTATCCGAATGGCGAATGTTCTAGCCACTATGATTTGTCCATTTCAATGGATATCCCATAACTAATGTATGTGCACATTTTTATCCTTTTGATAGCTGTTTCCAAACTATTATTTAGACAACTATTTCACTTTGAAAAAAAAAACACTGCACACTACAATACATCATGTCAAATAAACACGAAATCTAAACTTCTGGAAACATCTAACATGTCTTGTCTGAATTGGCACACATTGATTTGTGTTAGAGACTGAGGCCTGTTTATATATCGTTGACTTGTGTGAATTACAAAAGCTCGGCCTCTGTAGAAGCACAGGTTAATCTGACTTGATGACATTCTGAAAAGCACTTTCAAGCCTAAATCTCACTGAGCAGTTGTTTGAAATTATACTGAAGTACTTTGGGATTATACTTCTATTTTGTGATTTATTTCTGATTTAAACATTTAATATCCTCAGTTTATTTTACTGCGCCCATAACTGACATTGAGTGGAAAGTTCTCGATTTCGCCGCAATTTTCAATGCATCGATACAGCTCAACTCTTTCCTGTCTCTGGTGTTTCATCTCGGAGAAAGCATCTCCCTTCCTTCACCACTTTCCACTGTTACTGCCCTCGGGAGATGGGAATGCCATGTCTGCTGGCCTGTGTAAGGATGAGTGTCATGGAAACAGTGCAGCTATAAATACAGCGTGCATCGTGCATGCTTCCTTCTTCAACTCGAGAATTAAGAATGCCAAAAATACACATTGGGAGAAACCACACTCAAACCTTTATTTGTAATTTTGGGGAGTAATTCAGTCATCAATAGTTGTCGCGTTTTGCTTATTTGGTGTGTTATAAATCCTCAGTTTAATTCATATACTAATGTGTTAATCTTGCAAGATGCAAACGGAGGATTACGTTTTCATGATGTTGCTCTGTCGGTTTGTTCCTCTGAGGTTACTCATTACTTTACGTTAAATACCAATTTTCAATATTCTATATAACATAATACAGTGGGGCTTTCTGTTTACAAACACCTTGCCTTACGAACTTTCCGGTTTACGAACGCCTCAGGGCGCCATTTTTTTTCTGGAATACATCAATACAATGAAAGAAAAATTATGTCTTTCTGACATAATCACTTGTTATTGTTACTGTTTTTGTACAAACATGGTAAGTGTTGTTTGGTTGGATACTCTTCAGATGATCGTAACAAAAATTCTGAATGAAAACAAATAATAATACTATTTATTATATGATGACAGTAGAATAATTGATGATCACATGATCTCCAAAAGGCCAACATTTATCTGGACTCTTATGAGAAGGAAAACCAGCAATGAGTGCCGGTTGTCTCAAGTTAAACAATGGATGTCTATTTTTAGTCATTCTTTTTTTTGAGCTTGTGGGCCTCTGCCATTTTGACATGCAAACATCAAAGTGGGTGACAGAAAAGAGCATACAGTATACACTCAGCCCTTTAAAAAGACAACAACCAATTTTCAGGCAAAAATGCATGTGTGTTAAAAAAAACAAAACAAACCCCAAAAAACTGCAGAAACGAGTGAGGCACAATATTCTGCTATATTTGCACATACAGTATCTCTACATTAATCTTCTTCTTTTCGTTTTGGCTTTTCCCTTCAGGGGTCGACACAACAAATCAGTGTCGTCTATCTAACCCGGTTTTGTGCATCCTTTTCTCTCACACCAGCTACCTTCATGTCCTCTTTGACAACATCCATAAACCTCCTCTTCGGTCTTCCTCTCGGTCTCCTGCCTGGCAGTTCAAGGCTCAACATTCTTCTCCCAATGTAGTCACTCTCTTTACTCTGGACATGTCCAAACCATCTCAGTCTGGCCTCTCTGACTTTCTACCCAAAGCCTCTAATATGAGTTGTCCCTCTAATGTACTCATTTCTGATCCTACGCAACCTGGTCACTCCCAAAGAAAACCTCAATATCTTCACCTCTGCTACCCCCAGCTCTGTTTCCTGCCTTTTCTTCAGTGACACTGTCTCCAGTCCAAACATCATGGCTATGGCTTTCATATGAGTCACATCGAACTACAATACATTGTGGATATTTTGAAGTCTTAAATTAAAATCGGGAACAAAATTAATATCCAGTCATGAATGACAGAACAATTGAATAAGATGAGATAAGAAAACCTTTATTCGTCTACGGAGAAATTCCCAATTTACAGCAGCACATTTGGGAAAGGAAGATGAACAAAATATGGGGAGATACTCTATTATTTTTGTTTCTGACTGAAATCTTTTCAGAGGGTAGTTTTGTGTTAACAAGATCATTATAATTATTATTTTTATACTGGAAGGCAGAATTGAGATCCCATGTGTACTTTATCTACTTCATTACTGAAAGTAAGATGTTTGAAGAAATGTTCCTACGTCTTACATTGTGGATTTTTTTAGGGTGTTTAAAGCCTGAAGAAATGTTAGTTTAGTCAAACATGGCATACAACTAATCACTTAAACTGTCGGAAGTTGAATAATTAATATGTAACAGTCAGATTTGGCTGCATTTTAGCGAGTAGAGCAGACGGGGTGCGCTTTGCGGTGATTTGTTTGCAACATGTCCATGTCCTCATTGGTGTCATCTCACATTTGTCAACAGTTACGACAAAGTGCCTGTGAAAGTCATCACATCGCCTGCTAACAGGGTCTCGAAGTCTTCATTTAAAAATTAACAAAATAAAAAAGAAAGGGCAAAAAAATGTATACAGTAGCTACTTTTCCTTCTTAAACTTGTCGATGTTGGAATAATGGAGCATGTAAAGGTACTTCATCGAGTCTTCCTTTCTTATTTTTTAAACATAAATTAGCAATAGCAGAAAGCAATCATTAAAAAGCCATAAAAAACATTACATGTTTTACAAGACAACGCTAACAGGTGATTTGACAAACGTAACAAAAGTAGATTGGGGATTATTCTTTGTTTCATTTTCAAGGCCTGTTTGAACCATCTAACTCTTCGGTCCACACATTAGCTGTGTAGCTAATACTGTACTCCCTAGTGAAACTACCAGGCAGCTCTGGCTAACATGCTTTTAAAAGGCTAGGCTATGGATAGAGCCAAGAGGCAACCATTCTTTGTAGGAATTTTCATTATATAGCCAAATGGACTTTTTGACAAAACTAGGCTAAACAATTCACTTCACTTGTAGCAGTTAGCTACATATGAATCAGTGATTTGCTCTGTTAGCTAACAAAGCTAACCCATATTCTTGAGTGCTTTATAAAACCATTTAGCTTAGCGTGACAGATTAGTCATGAAAAAAACTAAATGTTTTACTCTGATGGAAGGCAACAATATGGTGAAAAACAAAAAGTTACTGATGTCGGAGCAGATGGCTTTCCAGCCTGGCTGTGTTTTTGCTGCATGAACGTATACACACACACACACACACACACACACACACACACACACACACACACACACACACACACACACACACACACACACACACACACACACACACACACACACACACACACTTATTTTATGTCATATTCAAAATGTCACTTCCTCTTTGTTAGCATACCAAATCTGACTGTGTGCGTGCGTGCTCCTCCTCTGAGCCAGCAGGGAACATCGCTGACTCACACCATACACCACAACAGACGGCATGCACAGTCACACAAGAAACAGGGTCTGGGAAGGCAATTACTTTTTGATAAGAAATGATCGCATTTTGATAGCATTTCAATCACAACAACACACTGGATTGCGAAAACAATCAAACCGTGCAAAGAAAAAGCCTTTGTTTGTGTAGTTGTGACTTTGTGTGTCTGTAGGTGTTTGTCTGTGGTGAGCGTTTTAGACTCGATATTCGTCATACATTTGACCAAAATAAATAATTTATTAGATAATGTAATCTGCGGGGCAAGAATTACAGAAATGATCATTGTGCACTCAATAAGCACTTTTGTTTTGGTGTTAATGTTCATTAGCTCGATTTTTGTTTTGTTTTGTATTTACATTGTTTTCATTCCGAACCGTCCAAATCTTTCCACTACTGTGCTCTGAATAATAATAATAATAATAATAATAATAATAATAATAATAATAATAATATTATAATATTATTATTATTATTATTATTATTATTATTATTATTATTATTATTATTATTATTGTCCATAAAGTGGTTAGGGATTGCACACATTTTGTCAGAGAGCTGGTGTTGAGGCTTTTCCAGCCACCTCCACAATTGTTTTCTTTTGTATTTGTTTGCAGGACCCCTTAAAAATGACTACATTGACTTTCACAAAAAAATTCAGGGCATTTACAATTTATGCTCATCCTGGATAATCTTTGAGGTGCAGGCCATAAAATATTGTCCAAGAGTGCATTTTATGTTTCCTAACGAATATTGTATGAAACTTCATGACAGCATTCCAACATGTAGCAATTTTTTGGACTAGCATTCCAGTTCTCATCTGATCTCTCATTGATGATAAATACCATTTCAATCATTAATATTCCCGTTTCACGCCGCAGGCCGGGAATGATCTTAATTGGACCCGAAGCGGCGCACTTCAGCCACTAATGCAGGCTAACACTAGTGGAATACATGCATAATGTAGATTGTAATTCTATTGGCATAGTGAGGCGACCTGTGTATTGTGTGATGTTTAAATATGCGGGATCTGTGCAGCTGTAATCACCGTACTTTGTGGATGTGTGGATGGATGTGTGTGTGACAGCTGCGCTTGTTTTTGTTGTATTTCGTCTTCACTGAGCCAAATGGTGCGGTGGTTCTGCGGGAACTGCGGGTGGTGGCATGGGTTGACTTGTGAAGTTGAGAATCCTCATTGAGGCATTGATTTAGCCAGCTGTCAATCATTGTCATCTGTTGTCTCCTAATTTCCATACATGCACAATGTCGTCGTACATCACAGTTACATGCAATATCATGCAAATTGCATTCAGGTCACTAGTTGGCAGTGTGGAATGTAGAAACAAAACAAATAATTGTCACGTTATTCTGATAATTGTGCAATTTTATTGTCTTAAAAATGAATTTCTCTTGTTTTGGCTTTGTTCCTGTATTATAACTTAACTCTTATGAGTTCTTACAATAATATTGGACTTAAAGGACAACCAACGTCTCCGGACAAGTTGTGTCAAATGACTTCTACTGAGCGTATTTTACAAAGATTCCACCGCATATAGCTATATTTTACGTTTTAAGACTCGTGCTGAATATTCCAGAAGTCTTGTTTTTGAGTTGGTGACAAGTCCATACGTGACGTCACTAAAGGAACGCCCCTGACCGAAAAAAGGACACATTGTAGCAGTCCTTCCATCACGTCAATATATTTTGCTGTACTTGTTTGGTCTGAAAACGTCATGTTGCACCAAAAAGAGCCAGAAGAGGGTGACCAAGCTCCATGTAAGGAATTTATCAGCCTGTGAAAACGGGTTGATTAATTCCTCAGCTTGGTCGCCATTTTCAGTCTCTTTTTTGGTGATACATTTCCCCCTAATGTTGCCTCAAAATGGCACGGAATAAATTATTTAATCGTTTGCAAACATGTATGCTTTCCTCTTCATAATTATTTGAATCATATTCTAAGCATATTTTCCGAATCTAAAGCCATTGTTTTGATTCTCCAGCAATGCAAGACGTCTTTGCGTGACGTCACGATCTGGGGGCGGGACTTTCTGAAAATGCCCAATTCGCAGCTCAAATTTTTGCAGATTTTGGACACTTTAAGTCATTTTTTGGTATTTTGCATTTGAATAAAACTATCATACTGCGTGTTTTGGGTATTTTAGATGCTATAAACGTTTTTCTGATGTCAGTTAGGAAACAAAAAAGTGACGTCGGTTGTCCTTTACATGAATGTGGTAGTTTTGTGGTTTTTAAATAATATGTCAAGGTTTGACATCAAGCCTCAGGTCACAATGAGCCAAGTTGTGGTGCCCCTGTCAGAAGTAATGGTTTTAGTGATTATGTTACATTTTGCGATTTTATTTTAAAATATGTTCACGCCTCTGTGTTTTTATTTTAATATGGACAAATTAATTTGGGCCATGGAGTATGAGATGCTTGCTAGCATGTTATGATGATCCAGCGTTTGAGCATTACTTTGACAGTTGGCATCATGCCTTCGAGGCCTGGATTTACTTGTGATATGTTTGGGAAAAGGCTGTGCGTGTGTGTGCATGTGTATGTGTGTGTGTGTGTGTGTGTGTGGGTGGGTGTGCGTTCGGGTGAGGGGTGCAGGTCAAAAGGAAATGGAGTGAAACAGCTGTCTCTCTCTCTCTCTCACACACACACACACATACATACACATATATATATATATATATATATATATATATATATATATATATATATATATATATATAACTACACACTTTTTTGGCACCCAGGTCAGAACTAGAAGAGCTCCACTATCCTGGCTGTGATTGAGTTTCAAAACAAAACGACCCCCCACCCTGCTTTTCTGGCACCATCTTTTCCCACAGCAGCGGGGGTGAAATGGGCTGTTTTTTGACAGTGACACCCCCAAATATCACACACGCACACGAGCGGTGGAGGTTGAGATGGATTTTTCCCACACCTCATCATCACTGCTTTGTATGTTTGTGTGCATGTGCGAGTGTGTCGAGATTGTCGTTTTGGGGGGTCTCTGATGTTTAGGAGTCTGGCGGGGGTCTCACGACATGCTCGAGGGAGTGCTTCCCTGTAGACGATCATGATAAATTCTTTCTAAAGAAACTGCCATATTTAGATGCAAAGTGAGGAGAAAGAAAAATAAAGAGCATCACTTGGTGTTGTGCTTTAATGAGGCGTATGCAGTACTTCACAAAGCCACTGTATATTCCCAAGAACTCATCAAAATAGGACCTTGGTATACAGTATGTTGATGCAGTTGTTGCAGATTCTAGCAATCAAATAATCACAGTATTTCTAAATTAAATGTATTTGGATGACACGTGCATTGTTAATGTTTTTGTAATCTTCAAATAATAAAGTACTGGTGGTGTCTGTACCAGGTGTTGGTATCGGTGACTAAATTTTGAGTATTCGTACTACTATTGCTTTGCAAAAAAATGTGATATCAAACACCCCTAATAATTAAATCATCCTAATCTATAAGTGACTGTGAACACCAGCAAGAGTAGACAAAAAGTGTTGTACTGTATCTAGCAATAGAAAGATGATGATGGGTGCACTACAAAACTGTCATTTTTGTAGTCCATATGCCTAAGACCAACTGCAATTGTGTCATTTGATGTCCCACACGCACCACCATGTGACAGGAAAACGTGACAGAGAATGAGAAGCGTGGTACCGTAGCATGCGCAGGATTGATGAAGGTCGTTCTTTTCGGGTGCTTTGTAATGAGCTTGTTCTCTCAATGAGACTGATTGGGAGCGTTTGACCTCCACTTGTATCAAGGCCACTATGTGTGCATTAATGCAACAGTAGTCATAATATGCATGTAAGTGCTTCTCTTCTGTTTTGCTACTACATATTGCATATATTTTGTTGGAATATGAGCGATAACCAAAACCTCACCTCCAGTACATTTTAAAGTTTTGTAACTCAGATTAGTGAGCAACCAATGGCCATAAATCGCACCACTGAACCGGCACGGTAGCCACAAATCAGTGTTTACTTCACATAATATATAATCCCAGCCATGCTAATTGCTAAACTAATCTAACGTGATTATGAAAGACAGGAATAAATCATGTAAAATCCTCACATGTAGTAAATACCAATATCGTCCCCCTTTTGTAATATGTAAAGGACTCAGTGTCGTCATGTCTTGTTAAAGTATGCACAGTATGTAAAGATCTCACATTCTGTCTGTACTAATGTGTTGAAGAATGTGAAGGCCTCTCTACTCCAGTCTTTATGTCTTGTCGACATGGGTCTTCCACCCATCCATCATTCCATTTACATGCAGTATATACCATTATTAGACACTGACATTCATGTACACATATCCTAATATTAGGTATGAAGATTTTCCTACAGGACTTTGTTTATACAGTAGAAGTGCAGTTTTTTAATGTCTTTTCGAAGACTACAAAACATCAGTAAACTGCAACAAGACATTAACCCATTCACTGCCAGACATGTGCAAAAAATGTGTCCGCTCCAGTGCCAGGGTTTTTGTCATTGTCACACGAATTCCAGGACCCACAGAGTATTGAGTTTTAAGACTACATAAACATTCAATACAGCGTTAGAAACCTTAGACTCTCTTCTTTCATCAGAAACAAGAGTTAATTCTTAAATTAGATCGGTTTGGAGTTATATTAGTTGAAATGATGGTGGATGTCCAAAATACAATGCAATACGTATATACATAGCGCTTTAACAACAGCTGAAGCTGTAACAAAGTGCTAATATGGAAAAAAGGAAAATGCTGCCCCTTGTGGAAAAGAAAAAAAAACATTGCTAGAGGCCATGGCCTGCACTTTATCTGGCACAAAAGCGTGAAAAAAAAACATATGGCACTTTAGGTCATATTTTCAATTCCCGAATAAATTTGTGAATGGCAGTGAATGAGTTAACATGTACTGGAGGCAAAAAAAATCTTGCCAGTTTTTATTAGATTTTGCCATGTAAACGCAACCTCGGGCTCTTCGTTAGAAATTTGAAACGTGAGGATTTCCATTGGCGCGTGCACATGCGCACACACACACACACACACACACACACACACACACACACACACACACACACACACACACACACGCACACCCACACGCGCACATTGACATCAGGGTGCATGTGTGCACGTGTGTGTCTGTGCGAGAGGTCATCTGTTTGTGGCAGACGCTTCTCAAGTCAGCGGCAGCCTGCCAAGAGCAAGTCATGAGACTCGTGCTGGAGCTAAATATAGAGCAACACACACTCACGATGCATTGCCAATGAGGATTAAGTTCAAATCAATCATGTCCGATCGAACACCAAGTCTCCTTGTATATCTGTGTGCCACCTTGTCTTTCTTATTACTATCATGCCGGCTTCCCTGTGAAAATTTATGAGTAGTCCAGTTTCCATTTCCTTTCAAGATTGTTCTCATTTATTTTTCAAGTTATTTCACTTGCTGTCAAGAAGTGATTGTTGTTTGTGAAGAATTTAACACTTTTCCCAAAACTTTGCTTTTCACACTGACATAGCCTACGATATTTCCCTGAAAGTCAGGAAATTTCTCAGTCCTCCCAATCTATGTTGGTGCCTCTCAAAGAGAACAATGGCAGCAAAAAAAAGGTAGCATCAAAGGAGTACGGAAGTTGTCGGTCAACATGAGTTGTTTTCAGCTCAACTGGCGAGCCCTTCTTCTAGTACGACCACTTAAGCCATGAAATTGCTTTGTTGAATTAATTCATTCCACCATTCTGTGTGAATTTGTTCCAGATTGTGGAGGTGCAATAACACTGATTTGAAAGGTAGTATGAAAGGCGATATTGTTCTGACCACAGATTCTTCAATATCCAATTCCACTGAAACTAAAGCATCAGAGCTGTTATTGGGATTTTATTCACCTGTGCTGGTTGTACAGATCCTAGTGACACTTTATCCTCTTTTTAGACCCTTTTCGCTGAAACTATTAAGATATCAGGAATTGATGCATTGGTCTTTCAAATGATTGTGTTGGTGCTTTTTGCTGAAGAACGTGGGTTGGAGAAGAGGAATTACCGGCATTCCCAGGCACAGTAATGCCTATGATTGTACCTTTCAGGCCTTAAAATTGCATGGCCACCTTTGTCTGTGCAGGTGACATTCACGTTAAACAGATCACAGGTAAAAAGCAGCGCCAGAAGATAGGGAGTGTAAATAAGAATCAAGCCAGAATTTTGTTTATCTTTTGTGACAGTGCCATCTGGACCAAATGATTTTTGTCCAGCACTGTGACATCTTGAGAATCCTGGAACGATGGTTAGAACAATCCTGAGTGACAGATCCGCTGAATTGGGATGGCGGGAGGGAAAAGCCGACTCATGCAAGGCTCAGGAATAAGTGTGTTGTGGCTCGGTGGGTTTGGTGACGCCTCTGCGGAAGGATGATCCAAAATGATTAAGCAACACGCCAACCTGTCATTCACTTGCCGCAAAGTTAAAAAATAAGGCCTGGACCCACACCCAAAAGTCATGGATTTTATTTTGCCTCTAAATCGCACCTCCAATAAGTTTCATGCAAATGTGCAAATTAATATTTTACATAATACGGCGACTTGACAAATTAGCGGCTATATATATATATATATATATATTTATTTATTTTTTGTGCCACGGAAAATGTGGTGCTGAAGTCACCAACTCACACAACTCATCAGAGTACCTAAGAACATCACACATATGGTGCTTTTCCATTCGCTCAGTTCCACACCAAGATGACCTTGCTTGTCCCTGTGTGTCTGTGTAAGCTCTCAGTCGTACAGGAATAGTCCATCGATGAAAAGGTCATCTGTACTTCTTTGAAGGTGTCGGACATTTCGCTTCTCATCCAAGAGGCGTCGTCAGCGAACTAAAAATTTGCTGGTAGCTCTGGCTCTATATATATATATCCGTAATGGACAGAGGTGGCGGTGCCAGACCTCTGCTATGATAGATCCCTTGGTGATACCAGAGCAAATGGGGCAATCAGGACAGTCGTAGACCATAACCAGTCAGGACAATAGTAGTAATCAGTGTAGCATCAGGGAATAGTCCTCTTCTAGTCCCCCAACCTTAGAGAAGGGACCTATCATAGCCGAGGTCTGGCACCGCCACCTCTGTCCATTACAGATAGATATAGGGCCAGAGCTACCAGCAAATTTTTAGTTAGCTGACGAAGCCTCTTGGATGAGAAGCGTCCGACACCTTCAAAGAAGTACAGATGATGGCTGAAGAAACCTTTTCATCGGTTGTCCCTGTGTGGTTGTTTTTCGGAGTCATGAAAATATTCTGAAAAAAAAGAGTGAAAGTGACCTCTCTATTCAGAATGAATGAGCGCTGGCAGTGAGATTTGAATGCCACTCACCAAATCACTATCACACTGTGTGTGTCTGCGTTTGTGCACGTGTGTGTGTGTGTGTGTGTGTGTGTGTGTGTGTGTGTGTGTGTGTGTGTGTGTGTGTGTGTGTGTGTGTGTGTGTGTGTGTGTGTGTGTGTGTGTGTGTGTGTGTGTGTGTGTGTGTGTGTGTTTGTGCGTAAGTGCTATTGAGCGCTAGTGTTTAGATGTCATGTTAAGCCACTTCCTGACAAAGTGACCTCTAAGAAAGTAGGAAGAGGCAAGGGTGAGGTGGATTGGGGAGTCAGGGGTGTTCAGCCATCTTCTAGTGCTGTGAGGGTGTGAGGTAATTACAGTTAAGTTGCCTCATCAACACCATTCCTTAACGTTTCACCTTCACACGACATGGCACACTATTACTATACTGTACTGAGCACATATTTTTATTCCTGCTGTAATGGATGCACTCCTACAGTCTGTTCCAAATTAAGTGAATTGACCATCAGGCAAGGACGCATAGTAACAGTAAATATATTGTAAAACTAATGGTGGCTGGTATTGCCCTGAAATGTATATTTTCCTTCAACACAAAAATCCAGTGTTGCTGTTTTAGTCAAAGGAGAGCAATTATTGCCAATGAAAATAACAAATGACAGTTACTGTACTGTTAATAAATATATGCTTGATGTTAATTTTTTTTTCCTCCTATTACATTTTTTTCCTCTCCTGATACTAAACAACAGAATGCAAATTGCGAATAATGTGAATGAAAAATGTTACCTCTTGGAAAAATGTCCCAAAACATGAAAACTATACACTCAAACATTTGGGAGATGTGTCGACAATGTGAAAGATTGAATCAATTTGGCCTTTGGTAGCAAGTTGGGCTTGTTGGAATCATCATTATGTCAGCCTCTGTTTGAAAATGGTTTCATCCATATCCCACCAAGAGCTGCCAGTAACTCACATCCATGAGGAGTGGTCACCCATCACCCTGACTGAATGAAGTTGCGCCAGTGTGTGTGTGTGTGTGTGTGCGTGTGTGTGTGTGCGTGTGTGTGTGTGTGTGTGTGTGTGTGTGTGTGTGCGCGTGCAAGTGTGTGTGTGCGTGTGTGTGCATGTTTGTAAGGTTTTGAGGGTTGTTTTTTTTGCGTTCGCACTGTATGTGCTCTTACGAGTCGGTGCCTGTTTATATGATTACACAGCAGCATTCAATGGAGTGACTCATAACTTTCATAACTTTAACAGCAAGACTTGACATTTAGGAAAACTGCTTTTGAAAGCTTGCCCACTCCAACTGACTGAAATGCAACTTCAACATGAAGACTCAACTCCCTATGGGATCTTTTTTTTGACACATCATAAACCAATAACTAAAAACATAAGCCAAATTGTATTCAATAGTTATTGTCACATGACCTATGAGTTATGTTTTGAGTGTACAATGCCATCATGTCATAGTTTGCCTCATTTGTTCTTTATAAAAGGCAAGCTCCCCTGGAGAAGATGATGTTTAAATTTAGTGGCGTGGGATGTTACAGAAGAACGGTCGGCTTTTCCTTGCCGCCACGCTTCTTTTAGCACCGTTAGCACTCCTGCGTGCAGGCGGGAACACTATAAATAGTCAGCTTTCATGCGTCCTCATCCTGGCAGCCTCATTCTCACTCTTGCTCTTTTTTTTTCCACTGAAGCCAAGAGCCGATCTTGACCACACATGGCAGTCAAGATGGTTTTGACTAACAATATACATTAGCTATGAATGTCAAAGGCAGTTGAACTGCGAGCTATATGTTATTTCACAGTCGTTCATTTCTGACAGCATGGTTGATCTAAATTGTCCGCAGGTGTGTTTGTGATTCTGAAGGGTTGTTAGTGATTGGCGACCAGTCCAAAATGTTCACTGCCTCAAGCCAAAATTCAGCTATCAAGGCTTCAGCTGACCCAAGACCCAAGTGAGGGTTAGCTGCGTTGAAAATTGTGCAGTGGATGGATTATTTCTTTCACTTTTTCTTTATTTCTGTTGTACGCTATGATTAGTGTGAATAAATTGGCAAGTAACAATGGCACTGATAATATGACATATTGTTTCTGCACACAAGATCCGAATTTTGCGGCTAATTTTTTTAGCCTGGATTTGTGAGGACATTTTCAGATTTGAGATGGTGGTGGGAGTGAACTAAATTTAACTCATTTCCACAACAGCAGTTTGGCAAATAGTCGACAAATCATCAAAAATTGCTTTTATGTTGTTTATTGCCCCCCATATGAAATTATTCATGAAATTGAATATACAACAAACAATGCAAAATGTCAAACGCAGGCTAACAAATGGCAGCCATGTTGCCGTGAAATTACAAATTTTGCTCTGGATTACTGAGAAATCCTGAAGTCAAGCATGCATATAAGAATGTTTGTATTACACTGCCCCCATGAGTGTCCAAGGCACAAACACCAAGAGGTTTCCGTTGAAATGGAGCCTAATTCTGGCTAAATCTACTTTTAACGGTTGCATTCTATTTAACAATATGGAGTGTTCACAATAAATCATGGCCGTATGCTTTTATGAAGTATTTTTGGATTAAATAACAATGGCTTTTTTGAGAACAATTCGTTTGGGAGTAAGAAATGTGTATTGAATTTGAGTATACATCTGAAAAACTAGTTTCGGTGGCGCTGGGCCCAAGCATGGCAGGAATTGCTTGATAGTATACCCATGTATTTCAGCATCCTGTTGATACATTTATAAACCCAACTGAACTCCTTCTGAACTGAATTTCCCTGGAAGTGTTCCCTTTCAATAACATCAAAGGTATCAGTTCTCTCTCGTATAATTTCATGCCTATTTTTTTGCATAATCTGCCTCTTTCCCCCCTTGCTAATGGCCCAGTTACACCCTCAAATCAGGAAGCAAAGACGCATTGATGGATTCATTTAATCCTTGCTATTGTCTTTGCGGAAGACGTTTATGCCAGGAAATAATAACCCACGTTTTATTTGCGTCTCTTGGTCAGCCATGTTCAAAGTCTCACTGTGGGCAACCCCGGGTGCTTCTTGCCTCATCGCTACAATAATTACGCCGCGAACTCTGACTGACCCCCTCTTTGGCTGCATGAGACAGCTCTCTTACCGAGAAAAGAGATCCACTCCAATCCTGGCTGCTTTTGGATCATTATGTGTTCCTGTAGTGACTGATGCACATCTTTGATATCAAGAGCCCTTCTATTGTGTCCAGTGCAATTCCAGCGCAAAGTACAGTCTTACTGTGCGCCTGAGCAGAGTTTTCTTACTTTTGGTATTCTGGCAGACGGGTGCGGTGAGAAAGGGGCATTTTCCCTGTTGCGAGAGGGAATGCAGAAGACAAGGTTGTCATGCACTGTACACAGTTACCTGTTTTCTCTTTAAATTCATTGACGAGACGAATGGTCTATGTGACATAGCAATGACATTATCACTTGTGGAAGATGTTGAGTTGGCCGCTGTGGAACGGGGATTTGGAGATCACCTTCTGCCCCCATGACGACCATACTGTTGTATGTAAAGTGGTAACTGATGCACAACTTTGATTTCAACTCATGCATACTGAGAGAAAAAGGGTTTAAATAGATGTCCACTGTAGTGATGGATATGCAATTAAAAATAAATAAATATGGATAAAATATCTTTGGCTGCTCATTCTAGTCACTGGTAGTCAGCTGGCATCAAGCGCAAAATGCTTGGGTCTGTTTGAATCAAAAACCCTAAACAAAACAACACTGCTCAATAGTTCTCCTATAAATTTGTGACCAGAGTGGAGGATGGACCTATTACATTTTCGTGCCAAACCTAATATGATTGTGGGTCCTTGAGCGGAGGTCTGCACACCCATTTAGCATAAGGATATAGGTTTTGTGAGATGAAAGAGAAGGATGCACCGAGCCAGCGAGTTGAGAGTGCACGTGAGCAAGTGGGGATGTGATCAGCATGCTAAGAGAGTGTCATACACATAAACATGCATACACCTGCATGAGCAGCTGGAGGGAGATGAAGATGTGGGAGGGTCTAAACTAGGAAGGCCTCAATTCTTTGACCATCCCTTTGTCCTCTTTTCGAGACCACCAAGCCCATTCTTTGACTGTGATGACGCAGATAAAAGAAGTAAAGATATATTTGGGTGCTTTTATTCAAAGTATGTCTTGAAGGACCAGTGAAAATTATAAAATGGTTGCTTCAAACCTAACTGGCCAGTCTCTTTTGGGGCATGGCTCCTTGAGACATTTTTTGTGGGTCTACTCTTGATACAGTTTCCTCACAAATTTCTTGCTGCCGATTGAAACTGCTTGAGGGGGCAAATTTTCCTACAGGAGTTTCAAGGTGTATGACAAGATAGGGCCGTTGCAAACCAACAAATATTTTGGTTTAATATTAATAAAATAAAATATTAATAAAATAATTAATAACATATTTTCAACCCAAATAAATATTCACACAAAGCACCAGTAGTAGTGATGACCCAGATAAATCACAAAGACATGGCCATCAAAATTAGCATATGGTAATCCATAATCACCGTTTGAAAGGCAAATAAACACAGAAATGAGGGATGAAGAGATTGTTCAATGTGATGAATGAGAGGCATTAATCTTTGTCTAATTCATGGTGGCATAAAAAAACAAAAAGGAAAGCTTTTGTAGATTTTGAGTAGATAATGCGCTTTCGTGAATTAATAAACGTTCAATGAGTGAGAGGAAATAGATAACAGATCAAATGCGAATAGTTCTCTGCACAGTTTCTCAATGTTCTCATTAGTCAGGAATGAATTTGTCGTTGCCTTTCGGCTTTTCCCTTCGAGAACTCACCACAGCGAATCAGACTCCTCCATCTTCAGATGTTTGTTTTGGCCAAGCCTTAACGTCGGATGCCCTTCCTGACACAACCCTCTGTATTTATCCAGGCTTGGGACCGGCACATGAAGACACTGGCTTGTGTCCCCTTATGGTTACAGAACAAGCAAATCTAAGAACTTAATAAAGATGAAGATGCTCAGTAAAAGGCTCCCAAACACAAAATGGTCATCAGCACTGCAACAGTCAAAAAAGAAAACTATACTCACCGTTTGATGGCGCTTTGAATGAATTGTGCATTCGAAAAGTAATCAATTTTGCTTTCTTATACTGTATATGCCAGGTAGTGCCCAAAGCAGTGTTTTTAAATGTTAGCGTCATCATTTTAGTTAGCTAAAATTAAGTTACTTTCAACATTCGTGCATTTATCTAACAGTAATACAATTAGTGGTCTTTAATACAATTCAATACATCAATATTTATATAGCTCTTTCACAACATAACAATAAAAATGCACTATAGTGACATCTTTCGTAAAAATGAGATTCAGAGATCTATCTGCATTTTGAAATAAAATATCATAGCTAGAAAGTATAACACATCATCAAATCTTGTGTATTGCACAAGGTTTTCTCAGTCAAATTTAAAAACAAAAAATAAAGAGATCTCAAAAAGCCATCTCAGATGATCATTTCATATTGACCTATGTAATATCTGCTTGATCCCCAACTTTAGCATTGTTCCAAACTGCCATTGTTAGCCTCATATCTCAGCACATTTGCAGCGGCTCCATGGATTTTCAAATAAAGATACAGAGCGATCCAAACAGTTGCGAAGAAACATTTATATTTCAATGACCAGCATAAGCAGCTCCAAAACAATGCACTCTGTAAACTAGAGAAAAAAATCGGAAAAAATATACAATATGTCAGTGTACTAGTAGACATGGTCTCATCAGGATTATAATAGCACAATTATCTTTTTGTTGTCTATACAGTCTACAATAAATAATAAAGTGTTTCACATGTCAACTTTACTCTGCTTTATGATTCAACTGTTGTTACTTAACGACTTCTATTTTCATCCGAGTTATTCAATGTCTCCAGTGGAGCATGCTTACTTCCTCCCACTGTGTCACACACTTTGCTTCCTTTTTCACATTTCACAATGACTTGGCTCCATCTGTGTGTGCGTATGACTGTCCACCACAAGGCTGTTTGTGTCTCGTCTGGAAAATCACTTCAGCTACAACAGTAGATAATATTGATTCTTATCACTCAGTCATTATCCTGTTATGGCCGTGTGAAACGCAAAGGCAGATAAATGAAGGTTCATCAAGGTTCATCGATTTCATCATGCAGTCCAGACGGAAAAGGAGCATACGGTTAGAGCGTATAGTTTGACTTTATCACCTCCATTTTGTACCTCCTTTTTATGCGACCATCAAATTAGGATGCATTTGTGTTTTTGTTGTTGGACTTTGGGGGATTGTTGAGACCTGTCAAATTTTCTGGTTACAAAGGCCCTTTTAAGCTGTCTTTTCCCCATTAATTTTGCATATTACAAAAGTGGGTGCAAGGTACAGAATTGGGATAGGGGTTGTGAAGTCAACTCACAAATCTCCCAACTTTTGAGGCCCATGGAAGTTGTCTTTTTCACAAGACTTTTTGTAACTTCCTCCCCTACTCCCATCTTCCGTCTCATTTTGGCTGAAAGAGTGTGACCCAAAAAGAAACCCTCAAAATACCCAGCTTTTGAAGTCCTTCAAAGATCGATTATTCATATTCATTTTCTGTTATTGTCATGAATGAAACACACGAACCTGGAAGTTAGGGTTTATGAATGGTTTGACAGCGGAAGGACTTTTACCAAGTTTGTGTGAAACGTACCTACTCAGAAAGGGGATGTTAAAGTCAACTATTGAATTTCCCAGCATGTATAAACTTTATGCACCATGCAGGACACTGCTGCTGATATCAGCCAGTTATGCGATGGCATGATTCCACTTCTCTGTCTGAGGTTTTTACAGTGAAGTAGGCTGACTTGAGCGTCTTTCTTTTTCAATTTTCAGTATGGGGAGGAGGAGGTGTGTTCAGACCGCCTCGACACCGACTTTGCCGACATTGACCTCTCACAGCTGGACACTAGCGACTTTGACAGTGTCAACTGCCTTGGCGAGCTGCAGTGGTGCAACGACCAGGTGGCAGACGCATCACCGGCCTCCATCCGATACAGCACACCTGATGACCTTTTTGAGGTTAGCGTCCATCTTGCCTTAACCTACAAACCAGATTTTTGTGAAACACACTTTAATTGATTGATTCTATGACTTGGTCATGTAGGGCCATAACATATTTGAAAATTCTTAGGCCATGTCATTGAAAAAATTTGCGTCCAATCTCCATCCATGCCAGATGGTTAAAACCTGTCACACTCAACATAATCCAACGCCATTGACATGTGAACAATGTTCCCTCTAACTTATTTTCATGTGTCTGAGCACACACCCACAAGCTCCTTGAGCACACTGAGAACCACTGTGAGCAACATCAGATGTGTACCTAAACGGCGCGTTGGGCAGGGCACATTCGTGCCGTCCTGCTCCGATTGGCGTGAACTGTACGGATTTATTGGCTGGACACCTGTCACTCATTGAGTTACATTGCAAAATGGTACTCTCTCTCGCTCTCTCTCTCTCTCTCTCTCTCTCTCTCTCTCTCTCTCTCTCTCTCTCTCTCTCTCTCTCTCTCTCTCTCTCTCTCTCTCTCTCTCTCTCTCTCTCTCTCTCTCTATATATATATATATATATATATATATATATATATATATATATATATATATATTTCTCCATAAGGTCACTTCTTAAGTAAAATGTTCTTTTATGTTTACCTTCCACAGAATAGGGTCTTCATTCATTTTTGTATATCCAGCCATGATGAATATGATTGCCAAATCCAATGTAATCCAATGGAGATCAATGTTTGTTTACGTGTTGGGGATACAAGGTGAACAGGAAGATGAAACGTGTTTTCTGGTGATCTCCAGATCGAAGAGGAGAATGCGGCGCTGCTGGCCGCTTTGACGGACAGCCTTGAGGGCATGGTGGACGCAGAGGTCGGAGGCCTCTCTGTCTTCCCGGCCCTGGAAGATGACGAGCCTGAACGGGATGAGGACGACCAGGACCATCTTCATGAACTTTCTGCGGGCGGCAATCACATCAAACACTCGCAGGACACAGAGGACGCCTCTCTGGTAAGATCATATCCTGCTCTGCCAGAGAGAGGCAGGCGAATATTCAGAGTTCAAGACAGAAGAAAAGGCTGCAAAGATGGGCAGCCAATCAGCTCACGGGCTAAATCCAGTTATGCTGTCATTGGTCGATGTTGTGCTGGGAACCAATCATTGGTATAGGCAGCGACAAAACCTCAGAATCATCCGGCATTTATTTTTTTCTGAACACAGTGCACTGAAACCGCAACAAATGATGTGAGATATATTGAGGGACATAGCCCTATCTATGAGTTTGTTTTTACCCAGCGTATGCACTCTCATTCACTTTTCAAAAAGAGGGATTTCCTCCCTGCCCACATACTCTACGCAACCAATCTGAACTCGTCTGCAACGCTTCAGCATAGCCGGGCGCTGATTGGTCAGGCTTGGTGTCCATTGCATAAACATCCAGCCCTTGAAACCTCCACTGTGTCTGTATGCGCGCATGTGTCACGCAATACAAAATCTAACTGACAGCATCTATGTCCGAACATTACAACACATAGATGAAAAGGTTTCTTCAGCCGTCATCTGACTTCTTTTCAAAGAAGTACGGCTGAAGAAACCTTTTCTTCGATGGACCACTCCTGTACGACTGAGAGCTTACACAGACGTATTACAACACATACCCGCAAAAATGGTTGTGTACCATTGTTCATAACTCGAATGTTCGTAAATCGGGGAGCGTCTGTTCTTTATTTAGGCGTGCTTATTTAGATAGAGAAAGCCATTTTCTGGAAACCTTCAAATTTGAGTCACCATGATCAAAAATATTTGGCAACGGTGCTATCAATTTGAGGAAAACGGCTGTTTCAATTGAGTTAATTTGAACTGTATGCATCAAAACTTTGACATTGGTTATCCCAGATTTCAGAAAGGAGCAAAACATGCGATTGTGCATTGGTGCTGAAAACTTTTTTTAATCTCATCCTCCAAACCCGCAACATCAAGAGGCAGGCCTGAAACGCTTTATTCTCTGCCTTTTGCTAAAACTAATTTATTTAAGTGTTACACAAGTAAAGGTCTTTCATGTTAAATTGGAGGCAGTATATTTCAAGTGTACTTTTTAAATATCATATTTTATAAACATTGCTTTAGAAGTATGCTTTAGGCTATTTGGCTTTTCATGAAAAGTATACCGAGAGGTCCTTAATTGGTTCCCATTTAGAATTAAAAAAGTATTTTCTATTCTTAAATCACACTTAAAGGACAACCGACGCCTCTGAACAAGTCGTGTCCATTATTTGTAAAATCACTTCAAATGACTTCTACTGAGCATATTTTACAAATATTCCACCGTATACAGCTATATTTTACGTTTTAAGACTCGTGCTGAATATTCAGAAAGTCTTGTTTTTGAGTTAGTGACGATACCTATCGTGACGTCATGGTAGGTATTGTCACTGACGGAGAAAGCGACACACAATGCATTTTTGGGTATTTGGTCTGAAAACCTCATGTTGATCCGTGTTGATGGCGAAATTAGGAGGAAAACACATAAATAATGTGATGGTGAATCGTTGTGTGTTGCACCAAGACTACTATTTGATACGAGCTTACACACTCCATATTTCCCAACAGACAAATCAGCCCATTTCCAACAGAGCTTGGGCGCCATCTTGTACATTTCAGTCCAGATACCTCAAAATGACACGGAATGACTTTTTTAATCGATTGCAAACATTTATGCTTTCCTCTTCAGAACTATTTGAATCATATTCATAACTGGATGAGTAACAAGAAAGCATCTTTTCCGAATCTGAAGCCATTGTTTTGATTCTCCAGCAAGGCAAGACGTCTTGGTGTGACGTCACAAACAAGGGGGCGAGACCTTCTGAAACTGGCCATTTCCAGGTTAATTTTGAAGTAGTTTTTGTACACTTTAAGTCATTTTTATTGGTGTTTTTCATTTGACTAAAAATATCAGCCTGCGTGTATTGGGTATTTTAGATGCTATAAAACGTTTTTCTGATGTCAGTTAGGAAACAAAAAAATTGTGTTGGTTGTCCTTTAAGTATACATTATAAAATAAACTTCATACATGCAAGTCGAGTATCACAATACAAGCCTTTAGTATGTCGCTTAGTGTGGTAGGTCACACACAGAAGCTTGGAGCCTTTGAATGTGTCAAAGGACACAGACACTCACCAAGTGTGTAAGCAGAGTGCTAAATGCCTCAGTGGCATTGTTTTGTCCTTAAACAATGAGTCTCATGACAATGTTTTTCTATTTTGACAAAAACTAACAAGTGTGCCACTGACCTGCCTGCTTTTGGGTGACATTGAGATGTCAGCTATCCAAATGTCAAGCAAAGCGAGCAGATTAATCGGTTACGTTGAGCAAAAGATAGGAAAAGACAGAGAAAATGATTTCAAGTCAAAGCTACTGAAGCTTAAAATTAGGCAATGTTGGGGGGAAAAAGCATTTCTGCTGCAGAAGACAAAAACAGAAGCCACACGGGGAAGCTAAAATGTATTATTTGATTTTCAAGGATTTTACAGACTTGGAAAAGCAAAATTTGCAAATCAATTGAAGACAATAAATTTTCTTATATTGCCAGGTGGTTTTGATTGAATGGATTTTGACGTATTTTAGGCCACACAATGTACAATTTCTTTATTGAATGTAGATTTTTTTGGTAGAAACGTAAGTGCGTCTGTTAGGTGTGTAGGCAGGAGGAAGAGGATAAGCTATGGGTAGAAAGGAAGGCAATTAGGTAGGAAGGTTCTTAAGTATGTATCTGTTCTGGATTGTGAGGCTTTGGGGACAAGGCTTTCATTGATGTGTCCAAGGAAGTCATCCAGAGTGGAGCAGACTGTGCTTGAGAATCCCTGGACGCTTGCTCATGCCTCCGGATGCTTCAGTGAGGGTTTTGCATATGGCCCACACGCGATGATGACCTTCGGGTTGTTTTTAAGAATACTCGAAGGAAGCTGCTCCTTCTCTTCTTCCTCCTCATCACTATCACTTTTGTCCTCTCAGCCAAATTGGCTGCCCCACAAAGCTTTGGGTGTGAGGGTCATTCATCTGACCGACAAAGCTTTTCCTCTGTGCTCATGTTGGACTAATTAGGGCATAGAGACCTACAGAGAGTATGTACACAACAATGGGTCAGACTAATATGCAACTAGAATCTGACTCAAGTCAAACTGGTACCATATTATATCCATATTATGATCAAACTAGAACCCAAATACAATCATACTTGAAACAGACAAGTACCAGATTAGCCCAAACTACACCAGACTAGTACAAAACCAGCAACACTTTAGAGACCGACTAGTACCAATTTTCAAAGTATCACATAATCATACAAGTGTTAGACTACTTGTCTTGAATCCGGCTGCAACTACAGTAGAACTAGATGTATATCTACTATCAGGTTTGAATCACCCATCTCTTAGTAGACTATGCCAGGCAACTGCCAGATTACTATCAGACTAGATCAGGGGTGTCCAAAGTGGGTCCTCGGGGGTTTTCCAGCTCTCCCAGGAGCAACGCACCTGATTCAAATCATCAGGACCATTTTGATGCTGCTTCAGAGCTGGCTGATGATCTGATCATTTGAATCAGGTGTGTTGCTCCTGGGAGAGCTTGAAAACAGGCAGGACAGCGACCCTCAAGGACTCACTTTGGACACCCCTGGACTAGATCATCTCTAAGGTACATCATGAAGACAGCCAGACTGTTGCTGATGTTTATGATAATGTCTATGATGCTGTTGGTGATGAAAATGTTAAGTCCATGTTCCACCAGAGTTGTGGCTGCACAATGTAATAATAATATGTAGTCACTGGTCCATGAGGCATCATAAAGCATGTTGACACAATAAGACACTGTGTTGATACTTTGTCGCTGACCACTGACACCTGCTGGCCTTTCAAAATCCCTGCAGTGAAACCACTGGACAGACTGAGTGCTTTGAGAGTGCATCCAATATCATTGACATCTATGCATTTATATTATATATTGTGAAAATTATGTGTATGGGAATGCTTGTGGGCTTAGTCTTTAAAAACCTTTATTCAGAAAAATAAGTTGCACCAGTATTTTGAATTTGAGTCTGTTGCATTTCTTACATGCTATTTCCCTAACTGGGGAGAACACACAATCACATGGCATTGATGATGTCGGCGTACGGGGTAACAATCAATAATATCAATAATAATAAGATAGTGTCCTCCTGATCTTGTGTTACCAGCTGAAGATTTTGCTGCTGACTCCACCCAATGTGCCAGTGGGTAAAGATGCCGTCCGTGGCCATCACTATAGCAACAGAGGATTTCACTCACGGATTGTCCGACCTCCGGTTAAGGTGAGGAAAAAAACAAAACAAACCAAGGTCACAGTATTAGACGTGTGGAAAACCAGGGTAGGACCAGGCTATCATGCTTACTGCCAGGTAAGAACCAGGCTAGTACTGTACCAGTCAAGAATTAGACTAGGATAGGCTCGTACCATAACTCTTGGGTAGGGGTGGAACTGTTGACAAAATCCACGGTTCGGTTAACACACACAATATTAGGGGGGAAAACAAACAAGACCGCACTACTTCTAAAATAGGACCAGTTGAGAAACCGTTTCATAACAAACTAAAGCAGACGAAAAACAGAATGAGACGTGAGACTCCTAGACTAATAAAATATATGTAATAAGAAAACCTTTATTTGTCTCACAATGGAGAAGTTCCCAATTTACAGCAGCAAAATTATGAATGGGACAATTTGAAGAACAAAAACTATATTCATAAATATATATAATTATTATTAATAGATATATAAAAATGGGTGACTAATATAAGCTAAAATTAGACTGTGAAGAGTTGCATTTCAGAAATAAGAAACCAGACTTGTGCAATGATTACAGCAAGGCTGGGACCAGTGAAAACTAGGTACCAATAAATTATCACCAGAGTAGTACCGGACCCAATTAGTAGCATGCTAGGACCAGGTCAGTATCTGAGTAGAATGCATCTGGGAGAAAGAACAGACTGAAGCATAGGCAGAAAAGACTCATACCAGACTATTAAAATAGGTTTTTGTTTCTTTTCACCTGACCTATTACACATATTTTACAGGTATTATTCACTCGGAGTTACAGAGAGGAGTCACATTGATTAACATTTCAAGCAGTCACTAATGTCTTCTTTGTAAGTGACACTGGCTCTTTGTTGTTTTTGCTATTGAGTTTCAGACTCGCAATTCGATTAAATTAGTCGGTGAAGGAGACTTTAGCATCATTGCATTGCTATTCAATTTCTTTTCCTCATGCATAACAAAAAGAAAACATGGTGTATATACTGAGTCTCTTTAAAATCAAAACACAGCCAAGCCAAACATGTGACTGATGTCTATATTCGCTTTTCAATTCAACTCGTCAATGATCAGGAACAACAAACAACAGCACCGACATCTCATTTCAAACCTGAGTGTGGTGCAGGGAGAGAGAGGCCATCACTCATCAGCAAATGTGACGTTGGGGTGAATAAAGGACTGCTTGATACTTGATGATTGGAGGCATTGCTAGTCCATCTTGGAGTGGCAAAGTTAAAGCCCTCAAGGGGAGGCAGTGGCAAAGGAAATGAAAGGGAATAACATAAAGCAGGGACCAATAATTACTTTTATTTGAACAATGCCAGGACTTTTCGAATATTATTAGGCTGGACCTAGGCAAGTTTCAGGCGAATTTTGTGGATGGAAAAGAATGCATTGGTTTGCAGCATTCTTGCGACGCGGCAATTGACTAGACTGTGTGGAACGGTCTTAATATTTGTGGGGTTAATTAACCAACTTTGTTCACCCACTCAGATGGACCCTTCACAGATGCGGAAGCCACGTGCTGTGCGTCCAGCTGGCCGCCTCTGCACTGAGCTTCATCGCCATCTCACAACAACCCGGCGGGATACCAAGCAAATCCGAGCTGCTGATCTGGAGGACGAAGAGGAAGAAGAGGAGGAGGAAGATGACGAGGACAGTGAATCAGAAGAGGATGATGATGAGGAAGAGGAAGAAGAGTCTTCCGGTAGCGAGGTAGAGGCAAGGAAAATCAAGCCCCCCGCCGAGCCGGCCAAGCCTCAGTTCACCTCAGAGAAAGAACTCCGCTCTGTGGTGGAGCTTATCACCTACATGCACACATACTGCATGCCTATCCGCAAGCAGCAGGGTCTGGACCGCAAAGATCAGGCCAGGCCTCGAGCCCGACCCGATGCCGCCCGCCCGTCCGTAACAAACTCTTCTAGCCGGGTCGCACTGGTGGCACCTCAGGTGAGCAGTGGGCCGGCTGCTCCACAACGAAGGCTTCCTTTCGCAAAGCGGAGGGAGATGAAAACAGACTCACTTCTCCATGAGCTTCTGCAGCAGAGTACCTCTTTTGACGTGAGCAAGCCTTACGGACAGCACAGTCCACCGTACACCCAAGCAGAACCGGGAATCCCAGCTTCGACCCGGGTAACAGGCACCCCAAAACCGGATGTTTGTAAAGACTCTTCTTCACCCACCTGGTCAAATTCCTTCTGCGAGGCGCCACAAAATCTCACGGAGGACAGCGGCTCCTTTTCGGTTCGCCGTTCCAGGCGTCTGGCTTCCTTTCCCAGCCGCTTTGCCAAGAGGCTGCGACCCAGTCAGACGAGGAAAGATGAAAAAAAGGAGGAGCAGGATGACCGGGGGTGTAAGCGTTCACCATCACAAACGGGAAGAGGCACCACGATGGAGGCAGGACCACAAGGGCAGACTACAGAGATGACCAAAACCTGCTGCCATAACGGTGGGACCATGTCCTCGTTTTTTTATTTGTTTGTTTTTTCCAAAGTTGGTTGGGACGTATGCGTTAGCAAGAATAGGGTTTTTGAATTGTCTTGTGATTGACAGTCAATAGTTTGGGAAAAGGGATGCCAGTCGTGTTCTGACAAGCATAAGGGACCATTACTTTTGACCTGATGCGTCACTGTTACACAGTTTGGCAATCCAACACCACAGATGCCAATAATCCGAAAGAATATCATCGGATTTAAAAAGCAAAATCACAATAGGATGATTCGCCTACTTGACGTTAATACCAGGTCACCATGCTGTGTGGACAGGTTTGACAAATGAGTATTGAATGATGAATGTTATGTCGCAGTCTCAGGTGAACAGCGCCTGTCATTGTCGCCCATGCACCATTCCTTTATTACGCAGTGGTTTTTTTCTTTTTGTTTTTTTGTATGTGTGTGGACAGAAAAACAAGCCTGCCTGTGTCTGCCTCTCGACGCCAGCAAGTCCACAGGGTGAGAATTTCTCTTTGCTTTGTCACACTGAAGCCAGCCAGCATCAACATTGTCCGTGCTGTATAGGAACCAATGTGTTTACGATTCTTTGTAGCAACAAGAGAGCATCCTGTCATGAGACGTGACACCAGATGCATAAGCACTTGGCGACACAAACACACACATACACACACACACCTTTCACAGTCAACTCTGGAGCAGTCCACGGTCTACCAGTCGACTTTTGGGCATTGCTACTGCAGAACCCTGAGCCTTTATTTGGGTTCTTGAAGGATCATTGAAGTAGGTTCCTTTTAGGAAGCATTAAAGGTAGAATTTAAAGGAGTATTCTTAGAATGTCAGGTTTCTGCCCTTGATTGATGTCATTGGACGAGTCCTTGTAGGAGGTCTTTGTAGGACACCCAGTCCCCAGTCTTGCATTAGCCTTCAAGGAGTCATCAAAAGGGGTGTCCGTATAGGTCTGTGAAGAAGAACTCTGCAAGATTTATGAGGACGAAAAAGGAGGGCCCTAAAAGCACTGGTGTTAAACTCAAGGCCCCTGTGACAGATTCAACCATCAAACCAATTTATGTAGGCTGTGAACAAAATGTACGTGTGTCAACTTGCATGAGCCTTGCTAAAATCTGCACCCAAATGTCAAATTGTCATGTGAAATAAATAATGAGAGATTTGAAAAAAATGACACTTGCCCAACAACTGAACAAACCAGTATAGTTGACTCATTTGAAAACGAGTAAACATGAATTTGTAATTATCAAGCAATCATGTCATGAGACGATTACACGTATGCTGGTTTCACCGTCATAACCGCCCTCAAAGGGAAATGGCCTTGCAACAAAAATGAATTTGAAACCCATTCCTTACGGTGTCTTTGAAGAAAGTCAGAGTTCTTGTAACACGTCTCTGTAAAGTATAAGTGCTTAAAGTAGTTTTTGTGAGTCCCTGTATGTTTGTATGAATAATCCTGCATCCAATTTAATACACAAGACTTTATCACGTCGTCATTTCTAATCCTAATAAGCAAATGCCGATGTATTCTAATCCGAAACAGATTGAATTCCAAGATGCTTAATGATTCTGCCTGTAATCTGAAGCCAACCAGGCACGTCCTCACTGCCCTCGCTGTTTCACATTCACTTCCCACTAGCGTCCCTGGCGTGTCTCCTACTCGCTCCAACCGCTACGCTGATCACTTTCCCTGGCGTGGGTCCATTCTTCACATGAAGCTGCCTTTTTAAAGACCTCTCTGTTGTTATTCCTCTGGCCAATGTGCTTGTCGCCACCCCTAAAAAAGTAAATTGATGGGAGAAGAATGGTAGCGCAGACAGGCCTGCATGTGGCGGCTGTGATAAGAGAGGAGACATCACGATGGAGTCTGACATTATTCTCATTATGTGTTTTTCGTGACTGAAGAGAGTTCAGCAGCAAGACTTTCGAGCAGACGCTTGGCGTGGATCTGTGTGGAACTGCAGGTAAACAAAAAGATCCTTGAAGGACTCTCCGCGGAGTCTCCTTACAAGCCCAGTGTGAATTCTTCAATAAACCTATTGTACATCAATAATGTCCTCTGCAGGTCTGACGCCTCCGACCACGCCGCCTCACAAGGCGGTGGAGGACGACCTTTTCAAGCCAACTGAGGCCAGAAAGGATGGTGAAAGAAATGGCGATGGCGAGGAGTCCATAAACTCATCTCGCGGCGGTGTCGGTGGCTTCCGAGGCTCCTGGCTGAGCCGTGCGCATCAACGTAAGCTGCCGGAGCAAACCGAGCTGTACGCCCAGCTGCGGCGTATGGGTCAGGCTGGAGTCGGTGACACTTGCCCTGGCTTCGGCGACCATGACTACTGTCTGCTGAGCCTTGGAGAATCACGCAAGCGCAGCGTTGCTATGCTGAGCGCCATGCTGCAAGTGGCTGGAGAACCCCAACTGGGTGACGCCGCGCCAGGAAATGGCATCCAATCTAACGCCGGCGAATCAGTTACATCATCACACTGCTTGTCTGATTGCCAATCAGCAGGCGCCACACCCCCTGCCTCAGAAGAGGAGGCGGAGTGCTCAGCGGTGTCCCGCTCGCCCTCACCGACGCTCCACCTCTGTCCTGACTCCCCGGCCAGTAAGGCAGACTCCAGGTAAACATTCACTTAAATGGCCTGATCGCATTAATTATTTGGGACAGTTCCAATGTGCCCAATGCCAGAAATGAATGTTTGGCTACAACCGCAAAAGAATGAGCAATTGTTGAGCTACATTATCAGATAATTACTTCTGTTGAATACATTTTATAAAGTACAATGACTGAACACAATGTTTATTTAATGAAAAGTAAAATTAAAAATGATAAAAGAAAATATGTTGGACCTGATGAACCAGAATTGCTTTGTACAGTATGTTGGGATCTACCTTTGCAAATTCCAATTCATTTTGCTATATGTGGGGACTTTTTTCTTTGAACCATGGATTATTTCCTGTGGTTGTTTTTCCGAGTATTCTGCACTGTACTTGTACTGTTGTGTAATCCATCATGTCATGATGGTAAGCATTGCACCAAAGTAATGCACATTCTCTTTTTCTCTCCCTCCCGTTTCACCCTTTTATATTTTTCTTACTTCGCCCTTCTTCTCTCCCCCGTCTTTTCTCCCATTCTCAGTGAGCATTCTGAGATGTGCCCAGACGATGAGCAAAGGAACAAAGCCAAATCAGATGAGGTACAGTGTTCCCACTCCACTCCAGAGTGAATCACTATACAGTGAGACCTCAACATACGAACTTAATTGGTTCCTAGACAGAGTGTGTAAGGCGAAAAGTGTGTATCTCAAAAAAAAATTCCCAGGGGAAACCATTAAAATGTGAATAATCCGTTCCCAGGTTTCCATAAAATATACTTTTCAACTAAATAAGCCTTAAAACTACACACAACATACCTTATTCTATGTATAATAAATGTGCTATTGTATTGTAATGAAAGAAATACACTGCATTGTATCATAAAGTCACTTTATTTACATTTGTGATGGTCATTTATGGCTTGATGGAATGGCGTTGGAGGTCGAAGGTCAAAGGGAATTGCTGTTTGGAAAGAGAGACGCATTACATGACGACTGAAATTAAAGAAATACACTGTGGTCTAAAATAAAGTTTTATTTACCTTGTTGATGGCTTATGGAAGGAGAGTCACCTTCCATAAGGACTGTTGGTAACTTAACCTCTGGTGCTGTTCGGTCGTGTGCTTGCGCCGAAGATCACTCCGCCAGCCGTGGTGGGTGTGTATTATGAAAATAGTGCTTATTATAAGGTTTAATTTGACGAAATTTGACGTTTGTAAGACAAAAAGTTTGTAAGATAAGGTATTTGTAAGTTGAGGTCTCACTGTACTGTTGTGTGCGTATGCGTGTGTGTGTGCGCCTGCATGCATTTGTGCATGTGTGGTGAGGCAACATCTGCAATGCTAAAAACCTCCCACTTCCATCTGTGTAGTTTCTCCCGCCCGTTGCTAACTGTTGCCATGGTTTCCCGGTTGCCAGGAGAACTGTCAGGTATTCTACATCCACAACCTGCCCAGCAGCATGACCCAGAACATGTTGAGGAAGCGCTTCCAGGTCTTTGGCAAGGCAGAGGACTGTAAAGTCATCATCTGTAATGAGTACGTAACCTGCTCCCAACCAGACCAAGTCAGCTGACAAAAATGTCACAAAGAACCAAATAAACATCGGAGTTCCTTCCATGTTGGCACAATATGACCATTTCACTTAGAAATATGGAATTTCATAGAAGATTTAGCAGGAGTCGAGTCACATTAAAGTGCTATATAAATCAATATGTATTGTATTGTATTCTACATTTTTTTTATTCAAAATGCTTCATTATGCATGGGATACGCAGGAAGTAAACCATTTGGGTTTCAATATGTGGTTTTAAGCTCAATTTGGACATTTTAGAAGTCCTTCAAAAATAGCCATAATCATTTTTACTTCGCTACATGAAAGCAGGGTTTTTCTTTAGTGGACCACCCAAAATCTTTTTCTAAAAATAGTGTCCCAAAGTGCTCAGTAAGGCCATCATATCAAATATTATATCCTGATAGACATATTCGCTAACTGCTACTAAAATGGAAACTCTTTTACCTAAACAGAGGACAGGGCCAAAAAGGTTTAGTTTTCCTAATTGCATGATGCCACATTTTCCCAATTTTCTGAGTTGCGTCTTTTCGGCTGTATACTTGCAGAGAGCGTTGTGGTGTCATAAAGATCCGCCAGTCTGACATACAGAGGCACCGGCGGGAGCGTGGGAATGTTTTCCAGAACGTACCAGTAAGCGGGAAGAGACTGACAAGGAAGCGCTACATCGACCTTGGTGATTTATCCAACACATACACAAAAATAAGCTTTAACTTCCCTCATGCTAGGTTAGTGTTAGCCAAAGCGTAAAATCTAGGCCTGTTTTTTTGAACACAAAGCAAATATCCTCTTTTATGAATGCCACGGGTGCCATTGTGGGTTCATATCTACCTTGTGGAAGAATATTTGCTCTCTTGTGGAAGAACATTTACTCATTCTCTATATGCTAAAATGGTGGGAATATGAGGAGGGAGACATTGAGCCAGATTGACAAACAGATAAAGGTGATTATTCTATTCAACCAAAGATGGTGGTGGTGGTAGCAGGGGTCCAACAAGGCAGACAGAACTATAAAAAATGACTGGCTGTTCAAACTCGAGAGTGTTGATCTGGCGATGAGGTGGAGTTGGGAACCATCTTAAATAGGTGGCACCTGGCCCCATCATCGCTCATTTTTACAATCCCGTGTTACCAGATAGACCAGCAACAAAAGTACAACTAAGCAGACAAATTAGAAAATAAATAAATACATTTATGAACTGAGTTACAGCCAATGAGCAGGGTCAGCAGGAGTCTTGCAAGTTTCACGTAATCTCCAGTGCTACCACGGCATAGTGGTCTTGCTGAGTGGCCCAATTCATTGAGAAAGTTGCCCACTGACCGAAGGCTTGGGTGTTTAAATCTTGGATGTTTTTATTGTGCTTTTGCTCTTCCTCTTACTTGCAACAGCAGCAAAACCACAATGTGTTACTGGTTCCTTGCCAGTAAAAGCATTACAAAAGCACAACAAAACCATGGCATTTTTTAGCAAGAAATAGGGAGTAAAATATGAAATAATATTTGTCCATACTACCACTACTACTACTAGGCTGTAGCACACCTGAGACCCTCATGAGGAAAAGCAGGTCCAATAAAGGATGGATAAAATCATTTTCAGCGTCACAGTGGATTTCACCTAGGCTAATGTCAGCATTTTCCCCTCTCTCTCAATCCAGATGAGGGAGGTCCAGGCCCAGTCAAAAGCAAGTACGACGCATTGGACTTTGACACACTCCTGAAGGAGGCCCAGAAGTCGCTGCACCACCGCTGACTGTCCATCTGCAGTGGCCCTACATGTTGCTGCAACTGTCCCGCCTTATGAAATCCTGCACCCCGCAG
This sequence comes from Hippocampus bargibanti, assembly GCF_051943395.1. Lineage (NCBI taxonomy): Eukaryota > Metazoa > Chordata > Actinopteri > Syngnathiformes > Syngnathidae > Hippocampus > Hippocampus bargibanti. The sequence goes on from NC_142735.1 coordinate 12,714,963, forward strand.
CAGAAGCAGCAGCAGCAGAAAGAAGTGGTATACACCTCTCCATGCAACATGTTTACATTTTTAAAAAAAGAAAAGCAATGATGAGAACATTTTTGGGGGAGAAGGGAGGCAAAGGCATCGACTTTGTGTGAGCTACGAGATCAGCCACAGGGCTACGCCCGGCAAAGAGACCTCTGTAGCAAATCTTTGTTGTGTGTGTGCGTGTGTCTGTTTGTGTGTCTCTCTGTGGGGGGTGAAAAAAACTAACTAATCCGGAGGCGGGAGGCGTCGGATCGCCACGAAAGGCAAAAAAACAAGTTTTGTGTGTGATTGTCAACAAAAGAAAAAAAAAATGGATAAAAGATAGCCGCTTTCTTGGATGTTCTACATGGAAAAAAAACTGTGGTGTGTGCAAAGAGTATAACGTTCAATGTAAAAAGGTTGACAAAAGTTTACAAAAATGAACATTTTATTTCTTGTTTTGTAATTGTAGTGCTTCCTTAATTTGATCTATGCACCGTTGGGAGGTTTTTTCTGCTTTACCCGTGTCACCTCAACGCTGATTCCCCAGACCCCGCTTTTCAAGGAGGCGCCACCTACTGGCCTGTGTTAGCGACATAGATAACACCAAAAATGCTTTGTGGGAATGTTTCACCTGAAGAGTAGGCGGCTAATGATAGACTGGATAAGACATCATTTGTTTGTGTTGAATCGGGTTCTTAAAGTGTGTTAACATTAGCATTAGCTTTAGCTTTAGCCAGAAGACACGATCAAACAGCATACACACATCTTGTAGTAAACGGTCATTTATATTAGCTTCAGCCAATTAGCCCACAGCCCACCTCTGATGTTGCAAACACCCTCAATATTAGCTTTAAGCATACAGCATGACTAGAGTGCAACTGTTAAGTGTTCGGTCTATCTTGTAGTGATGTGGACCAAACACGGATAGTTGTTGTATAGTGACCGAACAGCCCATATTAGGGTGTCTGATACCTGGTACTCCAGTGGTAGCCCAGAAAAGATCCCTCAGGGGACACAATCAAATGCCTTCTCCAAGTTCACAATGCACATTAAAACCAGTGGGGCGAAAACACATACACCCTCAAGGACTGTGCCGAGGGTGTCGAGCTTTTCTGCTGTCTGCCGTGCCAAGGTCGGGACAAAAACCACATTGCTCCTCTCGAGTGTGAGATTCGACTTCTCGACGGACCCTTCTCTGCAGTACCCATGAAAGAAGCTTACCAGGGAAGCTGAGCAATGTGATGCACTTGTTGGGACACTCCATTCGCCCTTTTTATGAAGCGGGGCCACCATCCTCGTTTGCCAATCCAGAAGCATTGTCTCTGATATCCATGTGATGTTGCAAAGGCATGTCAACTCGGACATCCAGAGCCTTTTGGGCAGACATGTCCAGCTCCAGGCCTGAAGGGCCACTGTCCTGCCTGTTTTCCAGCTGGCCCGACTGAAACACACCTGATTCAGATGATCAGCTCATCAGCCGGCTCTGAAACATCATCAGAACGGTCCTGATGATTTGAATCACGTGCGTTGCTACTGGGAGAGCTGGAAAACAGGCAGGACAGCGGCCCTTGAGTACCGACTTTGGAGACCCCTGCTTTAGGGGATCCAGGTCTCACACATCTCTCACAGGTTCACAGCATCTTGAGTGGAGAATAGCAATGGAGCATTCTCACTTTCCACATTGTTGATCGTAAACCTTTTCCTTGTGAGATGCCATTAGGAATTCTTTCTTCATGGCCTTGCTGAACTTCTCCCACGCCCGTGATTTTGCCTCAGCAACTGCATTCTTCTTGGCCAGCCTTGACCCATTCCTCTGTTTTTGCAGATAAAGGGCTTTTGTTGGCTTCATCAAGTCGCAACTCTAACTAGAGCAGTTATGAAGCAGTCGGGATTAGAGTGGAAGTACTTGAGTGAAAATGTTTGGAGTGCCTTCTCCAGGTTGGGGATGACATCCTGCTCAAAAGTCCAAGTTCAAGTATCTTACGATCATGTTCACATGTCAGAGAGGAAGAATGGAAGCAGGAAATTGACAGACGGATGGGCCGAGCGTCTGCAATGATCCAGATTCTGGATTGGTCTGTTGTGGTGAAGAAGACGCTGAGCCGAAATGCAAAGCCCTCGATTTACCAATCAATCTGTCTCGGTTGAAAAAACAATATTGTAGCAGCCAAAAGGAGTTTTTTTTCTACTGGGTCTCCAGGCTCTCCCTAGTGAGAGAGGGAGAAGCTCGGTCACTCAGGAAGGCTCAGAGTAGAGTCACTTCTCCACTGAGAGAAGCCAGAACAGGTGGCTCGGGTACCTCATCATTGCGGATGTCCCTTTGGTCAGTTGTTCCAATCACGTCCTATCTGGAGGATATAATTGAAAAGAACATTTTTCACTTGACTTCCCCTATAAATATATGTAGCTGATCTAAATAGCTGTCATGAGTACCTAATACTGTACATTGAAAGAAAGCCAATGCCAGTCTGATACCGAGTATTGCTTGATGCCCACCTCAACAGCAACAAATCCATGTAACGCAACCACATCATATTTTTGGAGGGTAAATATTGCACTGTGTGCAACCTGAGCACACCTGTTTTACCCACAATATTAATTTTAACATTAGTCAGTTAGCCGGCTAATTAAAACAATCACTAAAGGTGGAACATTCCCACTTTAAAAGCTGTAGCCTGGTCTAGTCCCCCGATGCAACATGTTTGTTTACATTGAAACAGCAGTGCAGCCTATGTCACTCAAATTGGGGAGGTGTTGGCGGATGTAGGCTGGGTTGTGGGTTTGGGCCCGTGGTGCTGATGCCATGATAAGGATTGTCCCAGTCTCCCTCAAAATGTCCAGACTGACTTGGTTGGTTGCTTTGATTTGATGGAATGTATTGGTTTTACTGAATGTAAACATCCCCTTTAGTGGCAGTTGGTTGCACCCATTGTGGCCAGTAGGAGGCACCGGGAAAACGGCAAGAGAGGGTTGGAACTTTGATTGAAAATGACGTGGGTGGCGGCAGCCGAGCATCTCTACCTCACAACCATGCGCCGATGCTCTCGCCGCCGCCGTCATCCTGCTTTCCTATCAGGGTTTATCCACTAAAGCCTCTTCTGCATGCCACCATGTTTGTCGTCTTCGAACAATTCAATCTGGCCACCCAGCCTGACCACAGCATACCGCTGTTTCACACAGCAATTCGCATTAGCTTTAGCTTAAAATGTCTGCCATTGGCCTTTCATCCAAAAATGGTGGCGTGTGGGCGGCCAAGGTCCTTCCACTTATAAAGTCACACACAAACACACACATCATACACACATCATACACACAAGAAAGTTGAATGTTTACAACATGGTTTACATAAAGAGAAGCTCTTATATAAGATAATATATACATATATACACAGACACACATTTACAACGCGCACCATATGGTCTTATATATAATGTGTACTAAAGTGCATCGTACTAACCGCATTTTATTTTGGCCGGCGGCAGAATTTGGAGGGAACATTGACACAAGTCAGACACTGTTTATAAAAATACAGTACATGAAAAATCCCTTTAGACAATTGTATTTGTTTATATTGTATTTTATTTTTTGTCCATTGTTTTGGAGGCAATACATAAAGAATAGTCATCAGGAGAAATGTGATTAGCATGTGTACAAAAATCAATAGTAATCTTGCACACTTTCGTCCCGACTGGAATTGTGGGGGTGACACAAAGGGAAAGGGAAGGGGATGATAGTGATGATTACGATGACGATGATGTTGGAGGAACCCTAGTTTGAATTTCGGATTTTGTGGCGGTGCAAATTTGCCTTTCATTCTGACACACCCGTATTGAAGATTGTTCATTTTGAAACGTACTTTGACACACATCAGTTCACATACCCATAAGTTTAGATATGACAATTTACAGTGCATTCACGAACATTCCTATATGTATACACACACACCTATACAAGATTTACATGCACACACTTCCATTCACCTAAACAAAATGTCTAAATCTGAACTTGCATACACAAACTGGCAACAATTTGCATTCATAAACTTACAAAGACCAAGTTACATCCAGTACTTTTACATGCACAAACATTCAGAGGAATGTAGACACACACACACACAAGTACACATCCAGAAATACCAAATTAACCTTGAATTAAAACCCCTAAAACCGACCTTTAATTACTTTAATGCTTTTGATGAATTTTCTCCCCTTATCATCTCCTCATCGTGTCATTGTGTCATCATATCATTGCGTGATCGTGGTGAAGCCTTAAAAATCAGCATTAGGTCTTTCCCCTTCCTTACGGCACCCTCCAATCCAATCCCGACCGCCACTGAGGATGTTTTTTTTTTTCTTCGAAAGAACACTTTTTCAATAGCCATATTCTGAAAAAAAATCTATATACTTATATATATATATATATATGAATATATGTCAATATATTTGTGTGTTTGTGTAGATATATCTAGATGATAATATACTTTCTGATAAAAAAAACTTTGATGTTGACCTTTTTTGACACATTTACAGTGTAATAATAAGCACTGTCCACTTGGGCTAGTTCCAATCAATCCAAATATGAATAATAATATTTATACTAATCAAACTTTCCAAAGGGAAAAATATTGTCACCACAATGCAATACTTCCTGCTTTGGTTTGGGAAAAGTGGGGAGACACCGGCAAGAAAACTGTAAAACTTTACACGCAGGCACACACACACAGACACACGAAAAATAAATAAATAAAAAAGGTTGTCGGCTTCCTTGTTTTCTCATCATGCTAAAATGTTGATTTATATTTTTTTCGACTAAATCATTTTATCACACAAAATAAACCTTTAAGGATGTCAAATGAGCACTTGGTAGGCAAATGATTATACGTTAAACAAGTAATATATTTAAAAGAATAAATATAAAAGTGAGAACAATAAATGTATGTGGAACAATATAAGATAAAGGGCATATGTTTTATTTTGACTTTAAAGGACTAGCACAGTCACTTGATTCTCTTTTTTTAACAAAATATGCGAAAGACTTCTAATGAGATTTTATATTTTTACGTTTTTGTTTTTTTTAATTTATGCTCCACTTAGCTTGGATGTTGTTTGAGGCATTTACTTGTTCTTTTTATTCTCCATTTTTCCCCCCATTGTGTCTGGTTTCACGTCAGGTGAAGAATGTGGAGAGGAGAAAGGCTGGGGCGGGGGGCATTTCAGTATTTTTGAATTGTTCAAATCTAGTTTCATAGATGTTCTTGTTATAAATTATATTTAATTGGTGTACATAGTTTCAAACAGGAGTTCATTCACTTCCTTTTAAAACTCTTCAGAGATTGTTTACATTATGAAACTGTAGAGACGTGCTCCTCATATACTGTATAAAGGACATATATTCATTGATTTGCCTCAAGAAATAAAAACCTTATCAACAACACATGTGGCACTTCTCGTCTTCATTTCAAGCTTTTCCAGCACAAGTGAACAAGTATTTGGGTGAAAGGTTTTGCAAAAATAGACACAATGTACATCAATCAGCGGATGTTTTTGCATCATCCCATACACTGCCGCCCACTGGCCAAATGTTATTTGTGGGAAATAAAAAGCTCTGTTTCACATCAGTCACTACAGTGTCATACCCACTGTAGTCTTGCCCCATTCCTTGGCAACGAGGGTAAGTCCGGACAGATAGATGGCACTTCGGACGAGTCGGCATGTTGGACATGAAAATAGGAGCCTTCATGTATCAGTCACAACAGTGACAAACTATTTTGTTCATATGAATGAGTCTTGATATCTACATTGCATATTCATCACAGTAGACAATAATTGTCCGCATGCCACACGCCCACATGTGACACACGAAAGAAAGCTCACCTGGAGAAGGTGCCTTTGAGGAGGGCGATCCCCCTTCACACATGTTAAGTTTCAGAATTCATAAATCGGGAGATTTTCATACTCACGACTCTGTGGTGCGTGTTAAAATTATGTGAGTGAGACAAAAGTATAAATTTGAAGGAAATAAAACACAAAAATGCTTTCATTGTTTATTTATGTCTGTGTAAGCTCTGAGTCGTACAGGAGTGGTCCATCGATGAAAAGGTTTCTTCAGCCATCATCTGTACTTCTTTGAAGGTGTTTCACTTCTTATCCAAGAAACTTTGTCAGAAAACTAAAGTCTTACTGGTAGTTTAGGCCCTATATATATATCCCTACTGTCCAGACATGGCAGTGCCGGACTCTGCTATGATAGGTCCCTGCTCTCAGGTTGGGGGGAGCAGAGGACTACTCCCTGCGGCTCCACTGATTGTTCCTATTGTTCTGACTAATGACTGGCCTGATTGCCCCACTTCAACCGGTATCACATCATCAGTATTCCTAATCCTATTTTGCCTAAGTAGTCTGTTGTACGAACGATCCAAATTGAACCTCACCCCACCAAACCGGTTTAATGAAGGATTTAGTTGTTTTATGAAAATTGCTTCTTTTATTCCCCTTACTTAGCGAAAGAACATAGATGGTCTTCTTATCAGTTGAAATACGTTCAATGTTTCTTTTTTTATCATACAATGGTCTTTTTGGGGGCTGTGGGGGAAAAAAACCTCACTAACAGTTTCAGCTGTCAGTTCAGCCTTCAGCTGTACTGTCACTGCTTCCTTTTGACGTGTCCAAAAAACAGGTGACGGGATCTGGAAACCTTCAAAATAAGGCTCCCCCAAAGCTGGTCAAGGCTGCGAGCCAATCCCCCGCAGCCGATGAAGTCATGTGGTCCCGTCGGTGTGGTCAGCTCCCTGGAGGAACGAGCATGACAGGCATGCAAAAAAAGGGGCAAAATACAATTCTTTGTGGAGATGTACAGAACTGATCGAGGCGTCCCACCAAAGACTCGAAGGTGGATTTTGAGGTAAAGGTGTCTTGAAAACGTTGCAGGATTTGTTTTACTTCGGTATCATTTCCACTTGACAAGAATGGGATACTTTCTGTTGGTCAATCATATCGAGTCTCAATTAAAAAACACACTGAAAATGATGGTTGTAAGGTGGCAAAATGTGAAAATGCTCCAGGGCTATAAATACTTTTCAAGGCATTTTAAATTGTAAGTTGCTTTACGTTTGGGTGGAAATGGTGCATCGCTGAGCGCCGTGATGAAATTCCATCTACATCAGGATGAGCCGATAAATGGGAGAAGAACATGCATTGAAATGTAGAGCGAGGGCTCATTAACTCACGAGAACCACTCTGATTGATGAGGAATCATAAATCCCACACAAGTGGCGTGTCCTTGTGTAAGATAGCAACACCGCGCTTCTTTTGAAATTACGAATTCACCATTATACATACTGGGACCACAAATTGAGTGGTCAAAGTTAAGTGTATTTAATTTTAAATACAAGCAAGTGAGAAAATTAAATCCTTTCATAAACATACACTTCAAGTATATTCCACCTATGCACTATTGGTCAATGTACTTTCACATACTGACCCTGATTTTACTTTTTTAATGACTAAACCACATTTCTTGTTTACAAATTACAGTGAGACCTCAACTTACGAACTTAATTGGTTCCCAGACAGAGTGTGTAAGGCGAAAAGTGTCTATCTCAAAAACAAAATTCTGATAGGAAACCATTAAAATGGGAATAATCCGTTCCCGGGTTTCCATAAAATATACTTTTCAACTAAATAAGCCTTAAAACTACACACAACATACCTTATTCTATGTATAATAAATGTGCTATTGTATTGTAATGAAAGAAATACACTACATTGTATCATAAAGTCACTTTATTTACATTTGTGATGGTCATTTATGGCTTGATGGAATGGCGTTGGAGGTCGAAGGACAAAGGGAATTGCTGTTTGGAAAGAGAGGCGCATTACATGACGAATGTAATTAAAGAAATAAACTGTGCTGTAAAATAAAGTTTTATTTACCTTTTTGATGGTCGTTGATGGCTTATAGAAGGAGAGTTACTTTCCATAAGGGCTGTTGGTAACTTAACCTCTGGTGCTGTTCGGTCGTGTGCTTCCGCCGAAGATCACTCCGCCAGCCGTGGTGGGTGTGTATTATGAAAATAGTGCTTATTATAAGGTTTAATTTTCATAAATTTGACGTTTGTAAGACAAAAAGTTTGTAAGTTGAGGTGTTTGTAAGTTGAGGTCTCACTGTATATGCAAAAGAAAAATATCAGATGTTCATTTTCTCTGTGCCTAACGTAGATAATGCCGGTCCTAGGTCATATCTTGATCATATACTTCTGTGGGGATCCAAAGAAAACCCAGAATATCTGAAGAAACTCCACACAGGCCAGCCGGAGCCAAAATCTAAGCCTGTACCTCTGCATTGTGAGGCCGACACGCTAACCACTGGACCAACGGACGCTCAATCGAGCATATATTTCCCATAATTATTTATGTATCTTTATGAACTCATTCACTGCCATCCCCGAATTAATTTCCTAATTAAAACGTGGCGATAAAGCACTGGTCAGACTGCTGGTATTTTTTCCCCTTCCACAAGGGGCAGCATTTGTCTTTTGTCCATGTTAGTGGTTTGTTCGAGCTTCAGCTCACATAAATATTATGTGTCTTGCAATTGTCTGGAAGTGAATGACTTAAGCCCCTTCCACACAGGTGCAACTTAACTTAAATAACTAAACAAATTGTCAATATTAAAATTCGGTTTGGATAAAACGAGGAAAGAAAAGTAAGTACATAGAGTTGCTTGTTCTGTAGCCATAAGGGGACACAAGCCAGTGTCTTCTTCTGCCGGTCCCAAGCCCGGATAAATACAGTGGGTTGTGTCAGGAAGGGCATCCGACGTCATATAAATAACTTCTGCGTACTTACACCTTACACCACCTACACAATATCAATCGTCTTCGCCCATCTCGCACTCCTCACATCACTGCTATCCTCGTTCAAACTCTTGTCACCTCCCGGATTGACTTTTGCAATTCACTTCTCCTTGGTGTCCCTCAGAAACTTCTCCACAAACTTCAACTCGTCCAGAATTCTTCAGCCCGGATCATCACCAGAACCTCATCCTTTCACCACATCACCCGCCGTCCTCCAAGAGCTCCACTGGCTCCCGGTCAAATATAGAATCAACTTTAAAATTCTTCTTTATACATTTAAAGCTATCCATAACCTTGCCCCCCCCCCCCCCCCCCCCCCCCCGTACCCATCTGACCTTCTTCAAATTTCTATTCCCTCTCGTTCCCTCAGATCCCCTTCCTCCCTCCACCTCTGTGTGCCCGTCTCAGCACGATGGGTGACAGAGCCTTCAGCTGCTCTGCCCCCAAACTCTGGAACTCACTTCCTCCCAACATTCGTAACATCGATTCTCTTCCCACCTTCAAGTCCTATCTCAAAACCCACCTATTTACAATTGCATTTTCTGTGTAGCTCTCTCTCTTGTTTCTATTTATAATTGTATTTTATTTATTGTATTCTATTTGTGATTGTATTTTATTTACTATAGTACCTATGCTTGTCTGTGACTGTAGCGTCTTTGAGAGCTTTGAAAGGCGCTTAAAATGTAATGTATTTTATTACTATATTCTTATTATTATTATTAGATAAAAGCTTGGCCAAAACAAACATGCAAATCAAACCTCTGAAGATGGAGGACACTGATTCGGTGTGGCGACCCCTTGAAGGGAAAAGCCGAAAGCAAAAGAAGATAAAACGAGGAAAGAAAATGATACTCAACGTTTTTTTTTATATGCCAGACAATTGTATTTTGGATGCTAATGCTAAAGCATATCTTTCATTGAAAAACATTAGCATGTGATGCTAACATACTGTGCACTCTCGTGAGCGCCTCACATCACAGCCTCCTGCTTGGAAACAACAGGGAGTGCCTAAAAATAGTCGTCACGGTTCCAGCTGCCCCCCAGCTCCAAAACTCCATTTCACACCTCCTCTCCCCTCTCCCTCTATCTGCAGCAGTCACGCGTCGTTCCAGCGTCATGGATCTGCCTGGCCAGCATCATGGCCGTATACGGCAATCCTTTGAGCCGCAGTCTTATGTCAGCAGGACCACGTCACGAGGCGGTGACGACAAGCACGCCGACGTTTGCGCTACTACAAAGCGCGAAGGGGGTGTAAAGATGTATTTGCAGGTTCCATCCACTTTATTAACGCATGTTTGTTTTTGCCAAGCAAACATGCGTTAATAAAGTGGACGGAACCTGCAAATACACAAATAATGATGGAGGGCACTGATTTGCTGTGGCGACCCCTTGAAGGGAAAAGCCGAAATGAAAAGAAGAAGATCCACTTTATTAACGGCGATAGGCTATCACGTGCGCGGTTGTGAAACACTGACGTGATCCACAAATTACAGATGTGTCATTCGCGAACAAACCGGCTTTAATGGCCCGCTCTTTGAAGTGAACAATGGAGCGGCTCTTAATCGGGAGCCTCTTTAGGAGCCAACTTTACCCCCTTCGGTTAAAAACGCACGTGATTGTATCTTCTGTTTCTGTTTCTTGCTTTTATCTTTTTTTCTCTCTTCTGTCTTTTTCTATCTTTCTCTCTGTCTTTCTCTTTTCTGTTTGCCTCTTTTTTCTCTTTTTTTCCTCACTTTTTCTCTAATTTTCTTATTCCTTCTTTATTCCCTTTTTCTCCTTGTGTGTGTGTACACATACACACAGCAAAAAATATACCTTATGCTGCTTTGTTCTCTTTTTTTTTACTTATCTTAATGTATAATTTGTTGTGTGGTAATCAAAGCTTACTTATGTTGTCTTACTGTAAATACTTAAACGCTTATAAATATACACAATCAGAGATTGGACGTTTTTCTTGACCTTTTTTTGAGATGAGTCTTTGTTTTTTTACTTTATATTAATTTTTTTGTAGCACTTCATGTCGAATATATTTTTATGTTTAGAACAGGGGTCGGGAACCTATGGCTCGTGAGCCACATATGGCTCTTTTGATGATTGCATATGGCTCGCCGATAAAACTAAATACATATTCTCGCTTTTTTGCCGTTCATTTCCTGTTGGGGCTGCAGTTGGCGGAAAGCGCAATTTTGATTGGATGACACTGACCTAGGTTGGCGGAAAGCGCAGGTTTGATTGGATGATACTGGCCGTCAGTTGAAACAGGTAAACGCCCCTTTAAATCAGCCTGACAGTAAAAAAAAAAAAAAAAGACGAGTACGCTCCAGCTTGAATGCATCGGAGGATTTGCGATTCTAATTTGCAATGAAACAATACCATCGATGAAACAGTCGAATGTCAGTGATATTTTAACAAGCCCCATGTTAACGTTTAGCATCAATATACTTCTGTGAGAAGTATATTGCAGATAGCAAGTGTGGAAGCTAATGAGCCGTGTGCAGGCGAGCTAGCAGTAACTTTGCCTATGGACCCGGCAAGTTGACTTTCATTCCGATCGTTTGCCTGGATTTTTACCAATCACGAGGAACGGAAAATCATTCATGTTAATGGTGAGTACTATCACAAAGTTATTTTAAATAATACATTCTGACATTTTGTTGAAAAGTGGCCGCGCGTGCGTGCGTGTTTGCGTGTGCGCGGGTGTGTATGTTCCCGACCCCTGGTTTAGACGAATAAAGCCATATGAATTTTAAAAAAAGGATATATTGTATGTTTTTTTATATTAGTCATTCATTTTACATCTAACTTTACCTTATTTTTGATCGTAAATTAATTTAAGCGACAAAAAAACTGAGGAGTCATTCGGGGAGCCAAAAGAGGCTCTTTTTGGTGAGCTAAGCCAAAAGAACCGGCAAATGGAAGGGTGTCGTGCATACTGGGATACCGGAGAACATTTTCCGAGGAATCCTTTTCAACTTTTTGTTGGCATTACACCTGATGTGACATCAATATCAGTATTCTTAATGTCATTTTTTCGCCGTGAAATGTAATGACTTTGCTGAAATGGTCCAAAACACAGAAAGATTTCACCAAGTCCTGAGAACATTGTGTTACCACCGGTCACCCGAGAATGTCAATGCCCCAAAAAGTACAAGTAAGAGTATGATCAATTAATTTTAAATAAAATACTAAAATAAAAATATTATAGAAAAAATAATGTGGAAAATAAAGAGCATTCTTGGCATATTCGGAAAATGTTGAAAACTATTCATTTAATTGTGTACAAAAAAAGAAACTTTTGTGCTTTTAAGATCGCTTGATAATGATAATATTTTTAAAATCCTTCCTGAAAAACAACTCCGGATTTCCCTTATTGTTATGACTAGGAGCATATAAAGGAAATTTCAAGATTTCATGTTCAATTTTTCCCCCTCTGAAAAAAAATAAACTAAAATAAACATTTGAATCCTGGAACATTTTTCCTTTTTTTTTCAAAACCCTGTAGTATTTCTCCTAAAATAATTGTCTAAGGTTCTGATGCCCTGACAAACCACCTCAAACACAAAAAAACTAAAATAAAATGCAAGCCATCAGCAACATAACACCTTTCTGAAAAATACAAGCATGTTTGAATCTGAAAATAGCATCATTTACTATTATTTGAAGCAATCAACCCATTTTTAACATGCAAGCACACTAAGCATTCAAAGTACATTTCAAGTGTTAAAAATGGTAGCCCAAGTGGGGTCCTGGAGGGCCCAGCCTGTTTTCGATGTCTCCATTAACCGATATGTCTGATTCAAACGATCAGATCTTCAGCAAGTTCCGAAAAGCCTGATAACAATCCATGAATGGGGTGTGTCGAAACTGTACACTGTTATACCGTCTTACACTTTTTTTTAACTGAATGCATTTGTTTATTATTGTTTGGTTTCAATTAACTTTGAAATCCAATTAGCGTTTAAACTTCGTAGTACACTTCTTCATTTATTCATGGCAAGCGCATGATCATGTTCAAACTCTGTCCAATGTTACAAGAGCGTATAACAATAGAAATAAACTTAAATAAAACGCAACTCTATTCTGAGCTCAGTCCTGATGGTAGTGTTGTGACATTCATTCTTCTAGCAAAGCGTACACGTCTTGGACTGGGCTGCACTCGCTGCAGGAAGAAAAACATTAGATTAGGTATGATTAAAAATCGATTTTTGGATAGTGTAACGCCAGTGGTGACCTGGACCTTGTCTGGCAGCGCCAGCTGCTTCCTCCTTGGCCTTCTTGGCCGCCTCCGTGGCGGCCATCTTGGCATCATGCTCCTCCTTGAGGCTGTTCCACTCCTTGCGGTTGTTGAGAAGACGATCAAGCATGGGTGTGATCTCCACATGGAAGCGGCTGAACTCCTGTCGCCAAAACAGGACAAGTCACATCATGATCACTTTGCTATGTTGGAACTGATGTCTGGCAGGACTCAGTCATTTTCTGAACCGTCATATTTCTCAGTGGAAGAGAATGGAGATGTCTTTCCAGCCTTCCAAATTACTATGTTCAATAACGAATTATGTTTGGTCCTTTTTGTTAGACAAAAAAGATTATTTATTGCAACTTTCTGAAATCCTCCCCAACTAATTTTAGTGTGAACAAATCCACTTCAATCTTTTAAATTCTGACTATATGATGGAATAAATTACCGTTAGCTTTTTTACATAAACAATATTAACAATAACAACTTTAGTTCGCTGACAAAGCTCTTCGGATAAGGATTGAAACGTCCGAAACCTTCAAAGAAGTACAGCTGACAGCTGAAGAAACCTTTTCATCGATAAACAACTGTGTTGTCTTAATAATTGACAATTTCTCCTGAAAAGATAATCCTGGCGTTTGGTTGGATAATGGGGGTGAGAGACTTTAAATGGTGTTATCTGACCTTGTAAACGAAAGAGCAGACAAAGTCGATGAAGCCGCATTGGAGCTTTGGAAGCTCGTCTGCTTTGTCTCTATCCATCATGGGCTGAAAAATGAGACAAAAAGCAAGCCAGTGAGGAGTTGAGATTTTTCCTTCTCCACTGGACATTTCATGAGGAACAAAGGGGGGTGATCCAAATCAATAGCTGCCATGGATAAACTCTTGAGAAAGTTTTCACCTCACAACCACTTACAATGGGTTGTTGCTCGAGGACAGTTCTCTCCAGGTCTCCTTGCTCCCAAAATTCAGCAGCTACTGACAGCGCCACCTACGGGTAGGCAGTAAAATTAACACTATAATCCTTCCCTTTTTGTTGCCTCTTTTCAAATAAATGACAGAAGAAATATGCCAATCTATCTATTCATACACACACAAAGGCAAGTGACACCACGCTGACCTTGCTCTGAATTTCCCAAGGCTTGGCAATGGCCGACAGGTCACATGCCGTCATCATCATGGCCCTGTGAAGCAGACGCAAGTTGACGAATGAAACTTCACGCACATGTGTTTGTATAAACACCCGTACATGACAATCTCCTTGCGCGTCGTCTCCAGCATCATGTACTTGGTCCAGTCGGTCCAGTTCTCGTAGGTCTTAGACTGGTCTACGATCTTCTGGAACATGGTTCTTTTCCTGCGCAGGAGAGGATAACCACATTATATCATGGGATAGATTGAACACGGCAGAGATAAGATTGCCGGCCGAGCGGGACCGACTTGAAGTAGAGCGCCAGGTCGGTGGCGATGATGGCGACATCCATGAGGTGGATGACGATGTCATGCTGGCGGCGGTTCAGATTCTGGTAGATGTTCAATGACTGAAACAAGCAAGCAAGATGTCCAGTACGATGTTATGTCGTGATAGTTGGTATGTTTATTTTTATACGGGTATATGATTAAGTGGTAGTCATTGAGAAATATAACCGGCAATAGTTTGTTCTTTGTTTTCTCACCTTTTCAGCCGTCCAAGGAGGCTGCCATTTTGTCCTGTAGTGTCACTCGCTGTTGATTGATATTAACGTCACAGTTCCCTCGGTCCCGAATCACGAATGTTTTTTTTTTTTTAAACTCAATTCGATTCCAACATGAATTTAAAATGTCGAAAAAAGATTTTATTTTTAAACCTGCTGCTGTTTAATTTGTTTTCTATTAAATGGAGGTTAATGTGAAATTTAGTTTTTGGTAAATAAAAACTAATCTCCAAAATTATTTTTAACATAAGAATAAATGTGAAAATATTTTTGTACATTTTATTTAAACCGTGCCAAAAACATTTTTTGGTGTAAAAATATTCAAGTGAATTAAAATTTTTACTTCCTTTAAATTTTTGTGATTCTTTGGTTTTTCTTTTAGCAAGCATTACTTTTTAATCATAAATTATTTACTTTATCATCTGTTTCATCAAGTTAAATTCATCATACTGGCAGACCAGAAAAGTGGCTGTCAAGGTGATTTCAAGTCAAGTTCTCTCTGAATGTGTGTGTGTATGCGTGTGCGTGCGTGTGTGTGTGCGCGCGTATGCATACTGCAACACACCTCATCTCTCAACAGAGTCTTGCCAAACTCAAGATGGTGTCTCTCCAAGATGGATGAGCCGTGAAGTTTTGCCAGAGGATTTCCCGACCTGGAGAGACGCACACACACACACACACACACACACACACACACACACACACACACACACACACACACACACACACACACACACACACACACACACACACACACACACACACGCGCACACACACACACGTACGCACGCATGCACACACACAGACACACACACGCACGCACGCACACACACACACACACACGCACACACACACAAAGGTGAATGAACACAGATTAAGTTTGGGAGGTTACATGGTCCTAAATCATAAACGATCATTTCAGGGTTAGCTGCTCCTGCTGCACACATTGGCTTATTTTCCTACAGATGATGAATTGCGTTTGTAAGAGCCAGCGAACATCAACAAACTTTGCGACAAAGCCAGCTTTTGTGCTCACTTCATTTGGTAGAGGTTGTTTGTTCCTCGGTGGTCGATGTCGTGACAGAGGCCGGCAGTCACCATGGCCATGCACTCCAGGTCAGTGTAGTAACGCTTCAGGTCGCCCGTCTAAAACACGCAGAGTCACGTCAAGCTTTCATTTCTGACTTTCTGTCGGAGGTAATGTGTCAAAGAGCTGACCTCTTAGACTTGTGTGATTCATAGCGAGTCACCATACTTGCCACTCGTGACCACTACAATGTTTTATGATTTAGTGTTGTCCAACTGGCCAATTTGGTGGTTTTTGTGTGCCAAATTTTGAGGCCAAGTCTGTCTTGCATTAAATTTTGAATGACTGCTTCAAATGACAATGGGGAATTGATACTTGAGAGTTTTTTGTGGGTCCACTAATAGTAGTGCCTACCAAATGTCAAATTCTTTTTTTTTAATGGTGAGTCAACTTGCCTGTCAATTTCAACTTGTAAGAAAGTTTATCTCGCATTACATCCTGGAAATGGTCAAAATGAGTTTCAAAATGTGTCCAAGAATGGCCGACTTCCTGTGTGATTTTGAGCAAGGCATTGAGTGACTTATTTGTAGGTGTACTTATGAATTGTGTGTGTGTGTGTGTGTGTGTGTGTGTGTGTGTGTGTGTGTGTGTGTGCGTGCGTGTGTGTGTGTGTGTGCGTGCGTGTGCGTGCGTGCGTGTGTGTGTGTGTGTGTGTGTGTGTGTGTGTGTGTGTGTGTGTGTGTGTGTGTGTGTGTGAGACCATGAGCAGGGTGAACATGGTCTGTCCAACGTTGAATCCGTGTCTCCAGTTGTGATAGGTAATCTTCCTGTAGCCTTTGCTAAGTGAGAACATGAACCTCACAAGCACCTATGAACACAGACACACATACTGTTAGGCCTCCATTTGATCAAATAAGCGTTAAAAATAGCTTTGCAGCTGGTTTATTTTCAGGACGCTCAGCAGGCGACTGGCCATGCTTCATTATAAATTAACTACTGGCTGATGATAGCTCGTTTGATCCCTTTAAATAAAACTCTCACAAAGGGACAATTTGGGTTTAAACCCCCAACCCCAGCCCAAAAAATCTGTTTATAGGGGAGTTTTTGGAATTTATGTTGTCATATGAGTTGATAAAAGCATAAATTGTCATCTGAGAAGCCCTTGAAACCTATAGTTTCATATGTGACTAGTTGATCTCCTTTGTTTCAATTGGATTTCGCTATTACAGATGAACTTTGAACGTAAATAAACTTAGTTCTAAGATGATTGGCATAAAATAAAATGCCCCAAGTCGCTAATTGTAGGCTACCACAGTTGGCAAATCCAGGTCCAGAAAGTAAAACCCTGCCACAGTTTGGCATTAGCATTAGCTGCTACTCAACTGGTATATCAATGTGCTTGTTTACCCGCCAGTTGCTGTCATAGCCGCGGGTGAGTTTTTATACTTTCTGACTTTCCACCTCTGGTGATTATTCTATGTGTAGGCCGAGTTTGGAGACAACCGAATGGAATGTGCTCATAAATGAAAGCATTTGATTTTATCGTATCCTTGACATTTGAGAGATTTATGCTCCAACCTGTTTGGATGCTGATTTGTGTGTGTGAAGTAGTGAAAGGCACCCAACAGAAAAGTTCTTTGCCAAACAGAAAGTCCTAAAATGTGCTGACAAAAGAGGTGGTCACCTCTCTGGGAATGTGAAACTTGTCCACCACTTTGAGCTCGTAGTACATCCTGATGCCACACTTAACCAGGTCCAACTCGCTGTGTTCAAAGTCGCAGAAGTGAAATTCCAGAATCTCAGCTTTCTTGGCGTTGGGGAGGACTTCCGACTGCGGACAGGATAAACATGCACATCATTTATCACATGGGTCTAAAAACTCAGTTCCTCAAGGGCCGCTGTCCTGCAATTTTTGTTGGGGTGTTCCCCCCACCCCAGCATTTAGGATAGTGGCCCTTGAAGAGTTTGACTCTTGTAGCTTCGTGGATTATGTCGGAATCGTGTGTGTTTTTGGATGTATTGTTCTGATTGTTGTTGGTCACCAGAATCTCTTCCAGTTCCTCCTCTTCACACTCATCCGGTTCTTTCCCCCATCGCTCACGGGTGTTCTGAAAATGCAAAGGTGAGATCACGTTGAAACGGTCCTATCAGGGCTGCCAAGGTGTGCCAACACGCATTGTCCCAAAAAAAAATCAAACAAACACTGAAACGTTGCAATTTGGGTTTTATGGGGATGGTTCAAATCACTGCCACTTTGGTAAAAACTGGACAGATGTTTGTGTCTGAATTTGACATTTTCACTGCAATTGGATAAAATCTCTTCAGAATCAGAATCAGAAAACTTTTATTCGTCCCACAATGGGGAAATTTGCAGTCCACAGCAGCAATTTGAAAGGGGATAGGGTGGGGGTGGGGTGGGGTGGCATAAGCATAACAAAATAAAAATGTCAACTGTATACTGTGAAAATGTAAATGTGCAAAACTGTTTCATAAAAAAAATATACATAGCGCAAGTATCAAGAAAGGCATATTGATATATTGCATCAACCCATATTTACAAGGGTCCAGTTTTTTTGTTTTTTGGTTTTTTTTTTTTCACATGTGATCATTGAGAATTGCAAAGCCTGACAGCAGTTGGTATAGGAACGAGATACATGGATACATTTGTCTTTGAGGGATTAATTTTTTTGTCACAAATGACGACAAAATGGCTGCTTTCAAGCAAGATAACGCAGATTTCCATTGTCTTTGCTGGGTTGACTCAAGATAGATGTGCCTAAACATCTATGTTTCTTTAAAATTAGCTTGAAAGGCCAGAAATGGGAGATTTTGTGTGTCTACTCATGATATGAATATTCCTACCAATCGTCATTCGTACAAATTTGTCACTAAACTTTTATTACACATTACTAGGGACTGCGTGCATCGAGAAATGGAGGTGTTCACTGACCAAGACCTTCTGTATCTCGTCCTTGCGACACTTGACGTGGTAGAGTACCATGTCCTGGAAGATGTCTTTGCGGTTCTCCAGCTTGTTCATCTTGTCATACGTGTCCGGGTTGAGCACAGACCACCCAAGGAATTGAGTCAGAGACTGCAATGGGGAGAGAAACAGTCACCAGCTAGTGGAGGTATGTGAGGTGGACAGCAATTCAGACAGCACTGAGTTGTCAAAGAACTATGTCGTTACATTTTTTTACATTTTTATTGAATTTTTATTATGCTAAAAAATGCCATGTTATTTCGTTTTGATATAAAAAAATACAATTAGTCGATAACTGGTAGAGCAGAGAGGGAGAAAACTTCAAGTTCGGTACTTGCTTTTTTTTTCCTGTGTGCTGATGATTTGCATTTCTTTATTTTAGACTAAAAAAATACAAAAATAAAAAGTAAGTGGTAGAAGAGTGACCAAAATCTTTGCATGCATCATCACTTGTATTTGCTTCATCATTAGCATATAAAATGTTTTCAGAATGTGGAAACTGTATTTTGCGTAAAGTACTTTTGGGTTTACATTCGGGATGGCTTATGGTATCCCTCAAATGATTTTTGACACTGATATCAAAGGGCCTCCATTTATTTTTATCTACACCTTCCTTCCTTCCTTCCTACCTACCTACTGACCTACCTACCCGCCTATTTATTTATTTGCATGTTTGTTTGTATTTTAAAGATGAGGTTTCAAGAGAAAAACAATCCACATGTTGCTGAACCTACTTTACAATTTAAAGGGCAACATTTCAAGCTTGTGGACAAAGAGGTTGCAGAAAATACTTTAAACTAATAAATAATAAACACTCATACCTTCATTTTGAAACCTGAGGCACGCACACACAGATGCACGCACGCACACACACACACACACACACACACACACACACACACACACACACGCACACTCGCACGCACACACACAGACGCGCACACACGCGCACACACGCACACACACACACACACACACACACACACACACACACACACACACACACACACACACACACACACACACAAACTTGTGCTGTGGCTACTCCACCTCCATCAGTGTTTCGTCCATTTCGTCAAAGGGCTTCCCGTCCTTCCTGTTATAGAACGTTGCCACGCCCACAATCTCCTCTTTCTTGTTGACGATGGGCATGGACAAAACGTTCCGAACTGTCCAGCCCGAGTTGTCCAGCGGTTCTTTCTGGGCAAAAGAAGGGATGCACACCCATAAATAATAATTAAAACAACAACAACAGCAAAAACATAAACACGCATTTAACTACAACAATTAGAATAAATTAATATTTACAGTGCCTAATGATAAACTCTAATGACGTGTAGTTAATGTCATACACGTGGGTGGGTAGTAAAGTGTTAGAAAAGGATATTAAGTATATAGTTAAGGTTGTAACAGATGATCATAAATGAGAGCATTATTGGTATGTGAGCATGCAATTGGCTTTGCATGCAGCGTGTTATAAATATGTAACAATGCATTTTGTGGAATAAATGTGTAATAAGTATGTTTGAAATAACTATAATAAATGCATGAAAATTTATATCGAGAATGTGCATAATAAATTGACACAACAATGAAGTTTGTCATAAACATATGTGACTCTAAAATGTGTCAAAGATCCAAAGCCTGCATATGTGAAAACATCATAATAGTGGGATTGGAAGTGTTACATTAATTAAAACATTCATATATCAAGTGTGTGGTAAATGTTGAGATGTGCAAATTGTGTCATGAATATTCATGTACACTATGTTTATACATGTATTTATATATGCCTGTATAATATGGAATAAATTTGGACGTATATGACAGCAGAAGTAGAATAAATGTGACATTAATGTATTATGAATGTGTAAGAAATGTAGATGCAAATCGGTGGGTGGAATGGATCACATGGGGGGATTGCCCCTTTTTGCCGCATTTTGCAGTGGTTAAATGATATGAGCATGACACATCAGCATGTTGAGCCACTTCCAGTGGCATTTGCACATGCTCACTTGGGTGATACTTGTTCAAATAATGCAGGACTGCTGCATTGCCTGTTTCTTCATGCATTTTGTGCACAACGGCCTCAGTTGCTCCAAATGGGCCTGTGCGATAGTTATGCAGTAAGTGTATTATTAATTTGTGATACGTGTGGAAACAATCTCTTCTCGTTATGATGGCAACCGTTTTGTATGGGGAAAAATATCATCTAGACTGATACATCCATTTTCTTCACCTTATCCAGGAGGAAAACGTTTTTTCAGCCGACATCTGTACTTCTTTGAAGATGTCGGACGTTTCGCTCCTCATCCGAAGAGCTTTGGCAGCAAACTAAAGTTGCGCTGGTAATGCTGCCCAATATCCCTAATGGCGGTGCCAGACCCCTGCTTTGATAGGTCCGTGCTCTATGGGTTGGGGAGCAGTGGACCACCCCCTGAAGCCAATCTGATTACCTCTATTGGAATATGCCTGGCTCTGGTTTACCTCATTAGCATGACTAATGAATAAGCCTACGTAATATTGGCCTAAGAGGTCTGTTGTAAGCACAGTCTAAATTAAACCTTAAACCACCATGGCGATTTACTGAAGGATTTTGCCGTTTTACAAAAATTGCTTCTTTTACTCCCCTTCTCAAACCATCTTTTTTCTTGAGCTATGATTTGAACCTCTCTGTAGTTAAATGAGTGTTTTCTTGCTTTTAGGTGCAGACGTACTGCTGATTGAGGCCCACTCGTATTGTGCTTGCGATGATTCAAGGAAGTACAGATGAAGGCTGAAGAAACCTTCTCCTGGATGGACCACTCCTGTGTGACTGAAAGCCTACACAGACCTTATCCAAGGCAAGTTATAAAAACTGAGATTATTGTCCTTTAATAGTACTGAAATAATTGAGCTGAAGAAAATTCACGACATCAACCAAGTTGGCAGAGAACAAGCGTGTCCTCTCAACCCCATGATGGGATCCCAAAAGGAGTAGAAATGATGAATTTGGTCGTTAGAGTGAGCGCACCTCCCGGTGGCAAAGTGATTCTAATGGGAGGACAGATGAGAGGAGCTGCGCATCCTACCTTGAACGTCAGCGAGCAAAGAAAAAGGAGATAATTTCTTCCTTTTATGACGGCTCCGCCCCACATGCACACACATGCGTGCACACGATATCACGTTTGTATCATGACCTGCACAAACTGTTGGCTCTCAGTGCTCACAGAGCTCAGATGGAAAACAGCAACATCCTAACATGCATGTATAACGAATGGCTCACACGTTCATGTAAAATTGTGACTCTTACTTGGAAATTGAATAATTCATCCTCAGCTGCATTCATTATGTTACAAATCTGTGGGGGAAGGAAGAATGTTGTTATTGAACGGTGATTCACTGTGGCGACCCCTGAACTGAAGGGAAAAGCCGAAAGAGAAAGAAGAAGACAGTGTGATTCAAAATGTCAACAACAGTGCATGTGCAACTAACTAAATAAGTCAGCAAACATTAGGTAAGACATTCTTAGTACATGCACAGTAAGTATGCAGTATTTTATGTATCATAGTTGTGGAATTGTGCAAATGAATATTAAATGAGGAGTGCACAAATACAGTATATTTTATCGTTGAATTACAGGATGTTTCAAAAGTGACATTTCCCAAATAAATCGCTTTTTTTTTATTCAAATGTCTCACAAATAATTCACAAATCTGTATAAATGTGTGTAAATTAAGGGACACAATGAGTAATGCATCTTTGGTAGTTGCACACAAATTTTCAGATTCCACACAGTCCAGGCCTATTTAAAAATAAAACAAAACAGGAAAATATGACTCTTAATGTATAAAACGTGTACCTAATGCGTAATAAATATGGAACAATGACATAATAAGCGTGCAACAAACTAAGCACATAATAAATGTGCAATAAATATGTCATGAATGCATATTATGGGCATGTCTTAAATTTATTACGTGTACCGGTAATTAAGGATGTATTTATTTATGTATAACATATATATATATATATATATATTTATATATTAGTCTCGTTATATCGATATTCAAGGGAGTCCGAAAAAATATCGATATATATCGATATATCCGACCCTGTTTGCATGTAATTTTCTCCGTGCGTGCATATATATCGATATAACCGGGACTATCGATATATCCGATATCGATATAACGAGACTTTACTGTATATATATATATATATATATATATATATATATATATATATATATATATATATATATATATATATATATATATACCAATAATGTGTAACCAATCCCTAATAAGAATAAAACTAAGACGTGCACATGCATGCGTGGTAATAAAGGGATTGTCCAGTACAGTACATGTGCAAAAGAATGATAAATGTATGTCAAAGATGAAACAATCATTCAAATGAAGCTAAAAATGATTCTTACCAATCCATTTTCTGCAACATAAGTTGGCAAACCGCTGACCAGAGCCCAATGATCAGCTGGAGGGTTCCTGCATGACGATAACAACAGCATTTGAGTCGCAATATTTCGAAAGACATCAACAATGCTGATTGTGTTTGAGACTGACGGTATAACTTTGATGTCTTCTTTGCCGTGCAGGATGTAGTCGATGATTTTGTAGAAGACAATTTCCTGCACAAGACAACACAAACATGGCATTGAGCATTGACTGTGTTTCCATTCTTTAAAGAATAAGAACACATTTTAAGATATGGGTAGCAAAATCTGTTTTTTGTCTCAGGGTGCCACGCGTGCCAATTTTCATCGCCGTATTTCAAACAAACAGGGACAGGGCTCCGTTAAACCGCCGTTGGGGCGCTACAAACATATTTTTAATGACAAATTACAACACAATGTGACATATGATGTGCCTGAGCTTTTGAAGGTAAAACTGAAAAACAAAAAAAGAAAATTGTATCTCCCAAACGTGATGTGCTAGAAAAAAAAACCAAAAACATGTCTTCCTGAACACTTAATTCCCTCTCTGATTAAACATTTGCTGTTGACCTTTGTCATCATTATTACTTACTCGGCCATCAGGTGTTTTGGGTCCGTCATACGGAGGAACTTCTCCCATCAGGACAGGCCACAGGTCAAAGAACTCCTAGACATGAAATAATAAAATTGGACAAAGATGTGCAGGTGCAAGCCATCGACACTCCCGTTGGCCCTGTGGTCACTTTGGTTTTGGTCATATCCAGCAGGCCCACAGAGTAGCGGTCGCAGTTGAGGAAGGCTCGCACTGTGTACAAGGCCTTGTGAAACTGCCTCTCAATGTCCGTCAGCTCCTCAAACACCTTGCTGGCTGACCACAGCAACACCTGCAACATGCACACGCACACAAACACACACACACGGGGTCATAATTTTGACTTAAATTTGAGTTTTTTTTTAAAGATGAGCCATCACTTTTCTAATTTTTATTTATTTATGTATTTATGTATTTGTTTATTAACTCGTTCACTGCCAGACATGCCAAAATGTCTCCAGATCCAGGGTTTTTGTCATTGTCACTTGAATTCCAGGACCCACAGAATATTGAGTTTTAGGACGACATAAACATTCAATGCATCGTAAGAAACCTTACTCTCTTCTCTCATCAGAAAAAAGAGTTAATTCCTAAATTATATGGTCTGGAGTTATATGAGCTTGAAATGAGGGCAATACATACCTGTACATATAATAATACAGTAAAGTCTCGTTATATCGATATCGGTTATATCGATAGTACCGCTTATTACGATACTATTTCTATGAACGCAAGGAGAAAATTACATGCGCGCAGGGTCGGATATATCGATAGTCCCGGTTATATTAATATTTTTCGGACTCCCAAGAATATCGATATAACGAGACTTTACTGTAATAATAATAATAATAATAATAATAATAATAATAATAATAATAATAATAATAATAACAATAATAATAATACATTTTATTTCAAGCGCCTTTCAACGCTCTCAAGGACACTACACATCACAGACAAGCATAGATTTAATAATAAATCATACAAAGAAAATACAATTATAAATAGCGCTTTAACAACAGCTGAAGCTTGAACAAAGCACTAACATGGAAAAAAGGGAAATACCCCCCCCCCTTGTGGAGAAAATATAAAATTGCTAGAGGTCATGGACAGCGCTTTATCAGCACCCAAGCATGAAAATACAAAACCTGAAGAAATTCGGAAATGGCGCTCGACGTCAAATTTTCAATTCCCGAATTAATTTGTGAATGGCAGTGAATGAGTTACTTTTTATATTTATTTATTATTCATTTGTTTGTTTTTTTTTTGTCTTGCGATATCAGCAAAACTTTGAGTTACAAGCACTAACAATGGTAGCAGCTAACTCTACAACAAGCCAAATGTTTGCTTCAAGTTGTAAATTGGCATTCTATATTCTAATTTAGCGGAAAAATCCATGCTTTGCAAAGAGAATGACATGTTTTGTTAGGAAAAGTATGTTAGGATGAGGAAAGAATGCTAAACGCCATAGATAGTCTCACATAATTACAAGCGATGTTAGCATACCGCGGTTATAACCATTTAAGACACGGGTGTTCAAACTCAAGGTCCACAGGTTGAGATCTGGCCCACCTCAATTCTAGGGCATCAACCTCCATCATTCTTCCATAAAATTACCACCAAAATTTCCAAATATCACATGTAGAAATAATATGAGCAATGTTTCTGTGTAGGCTCTCAGAGTGTAGGAACAATCAGTGGGGCCACAGGGAGTGGTCCTCTGCTCCCCCCAACCTGAGAGTAGGGACCTATCATAGCTGTGTCCGGCGCCGCCATGGCTGGACATTAGGGATATATAAATAGGGCAGATACGACCAGTCAGACTTTAGTTCACCGACGAAGCCTCTTGGATAGGAGGCGAAACGTCCGAAACCTTCAAATTTGTACAGATGACGGCTGAAGAAACCTTCTCATCGATGAGCAATGTTGCAAATCATTTTTGCTCCCCTGAAGATGGCAACTTGACCAATAGTTGAACAAATTATTGGCCCACTGCAGGAAGCCGTAGATCAGGACAACTCATATTAGAGGCTTTGGAGAGAAAGTCAGAGAGGCCAGACTGAGATGGTTTGGACATGTCCATAGGAGAGAGAGCGACTATATCGGGAGAAGGATGCTGAATCTTGAACTGTCAGGGAGGAGACTGAGAGGAAGAAGGAAGAGGAGGTTTATGGATGTTGTCAAAGAGGATATGAAGGTAGCTGGCGTGAGAGAAGAGGATGCATAAAACTGGGTGAGATGGAGGACAATGATTCGCTGTGACGACCCCTGAAGGGAAAAGCTGAAAGGAAAAGAAGAAGAAGGAAGCCGTAGCTATAGCGTGGCCTACCACAAAAAATGAGTTTGGCACCCCAGCTGGAAGACATTTAAAGACCAATGGCGCAACAGCACATGGAAATACAACAAAATACATTTCCAATATTCATCTTTGAAGTGATCATCCACCTTTCTTAAGACTTGAGTTGCATCGATCGTTGCTAACACTTGGTGCTATTGGCGTTTCTCTCCTTGCAGGGCCTGCTGTGAGTCACAAAGTTTCTCTCTGAGCTGCAGCAGCCCACGCAGTCAATGTGAGGAGGGAAAGCTGGAAATAAAACTCACCTGCCCTCTCCTGGTTTCACAGTTGTGCAGGTAGCTCAAGTGGAAAACCCTCAGCACCAGGTTGGCAAAGTTCAAGTACTTGTTCAGAGTCTGCGGGGTAAATTGATGTTCATTTTTATCTGTGAAGTTTTAGTTTTTGTGCTGACAATATTTCATCATAGTAACATCAAGGCAAGGGTGATTTTTTACACAGCTATGTATATCTAATATGTGTAAATCGACCCCCCCCCCCCAGGCCCCACACATGATGAATAATTTGTATGACTGTTGACAGCCAGACTCGAGAGGTTCAGACTTGGTCTTTGCTCGGTGAAGGCAAGCCAAACTCGTGGTGTATTTGATCACATTAAGATTCTTTTGTAAACACAATTCAGAGGCCGACTCGTTTGTATCTCAAGCCGCTGTTGTATCAGTGTTTGAAATAACGTCCGCCCGGAGGCCCGGGCTGTACAACTTTGACGTCGGGCGTACAACTTTCAAAACGTCTCGGCAACCCGGGGCGACAAATTCAAGAAAAAAAAAAAAAAAAAATCCAAATCAAACGTTTGTTTTATTCATTAAAGCAAAAGCTACAAGCAAACCGCTATAAGCCACGTGGCCTCATCTTTCTAAGCTTTCAAAACTTTCAAGTACACTTTTCAGTCACGGTATAGTCCGAAGCACGAAACAGGCTTCTGATTGAATGCCGGGCCGAGTATGCAAATAGACAAACGAACAAAACAGGCTTGATTGGCTGCCGGGCCGAATATGCAAATTGCCAAAGGAACGTTCGTTTGTCAATTTGCATACTCGGCCCGGCAGCCAACCAGAAGCCTGTCTCGTGCTTCGGACTATACCGTGACTGAAAAGTGTACTTGAGAGTTTTGAAAGCCGCTGAGAAAGAAGAGGCCACGTGGCTTTGAGCAGACAACGCAACGCAAAAATTGCATTGTGCACCATGACAACAAATGACAACTGGAGCAAAATCTTCAGCAAGGGATATTTACCATACATTAAGCAAGGGAGCATTTGTGGTAGGTACTAAAATCCTTCATATTTTGCAACAATTGGTTTTTTTTTTGCGATCAGTCGTCTTATTGTGTTTCAAGTTGTGAAAAATGCGGCAGGCAATTTTATGGCCGGGCAGGCATCTTTTCAGAGTTGTCTGCCTGGGTGTCTGCTAAGTTTTTGTCATGAGTTTCAGACACTATGTTGTATACATAATACAGTATTCGAGAAACTACTGCAGGATGTATACGTTTACCTCCTCATCTGTGGTGGTGAAATGCGGAGTGTCGTCCATCTTGTTGACAGCCATCATGACGGCCACCATGTCCTTGCCGTTCATAATGGGTACAGCCAGCACATTCCTGGTGGTGTACTCGGTCAGCTCATCCACAAAGTTGCTGAAGTGAGGATTCTAAAATGCCGCAGGAGAACGAGTGGGTGGGGGGGGGGGGGGCATTAAACATTTAAAGGCAAACCCAATGGACCAGGTCAGCATAGTGGTCCTCGGGCGAGGGGGTGACCTCATGAAATGAATCTGAAGATGGACATGTTCTCTCGGGAATCTCTTTTGTCTGTGTAAGTTTTGGTGTGTGAGTTTTGGTTTGTCAAATACAACCTGCTCCTCCATCCTGTCTGTTCTTTTGGAGTCCACCACCACCTTGCAAAGCGTGGCAGTCTGAACGTTACTGCTGTCATATTTTTTACATTACCATCCAACCATCCATTTTCCATACCGCTCCATCCTCATTAGGGTCGCGGGGTGTGCTGGAGCCTATCCCAGCCGTCTTCGGACACTAGGCGGGGGACACCCTGAATTGGTTGCCAGCCAATCGCAGGGCACACAAAGACAAACAACCAGTCATTCTCACACTCGCACCTATATAAGGACAATTTGGAGTGTTCAATCTGCCTGCCATCAAAGTTGAATAAATTTACAACAGCCCCCATGAGTATGTTTTAAGAATTAAAGTGCAACACATAGATGTATAAGATATGCAATAATGCTTTTTTTTGTAAATTAATATTTTTAAATTGATAAAGAAATGATTGTATTCATTACTGAAGTGATTATAATAGCGTAACAAAATTATTGTCAAATGTCACCGGTACATGCCCAGGAAGGATTGTGTTTACTATTACGATTACATGTAAGGAATAAAATTTACCAAATACTTCCAAATACAGGTAGACTCGAGTGATAATAAAACCATGGGAGGAAATAGTGGTGTCACATCGCTCTCTGGTGGCTATTTTAGTGCATAGCATTAGGGGCGGGGGTCCGGGAGGGGGCAATTGCACTGGGAGATTATTAACAGGAGGAAATTGAATGAGACTTTTGTAGAATTCCTCCCAACCTGGATCGATCACTTCCATTGTTTCACCGATACAGGATAAGAGGCTTATTATAAGCCGTGACTAAGGCACTGCAAGGAAGATTGGGAGCACTGCTGTATGTATTACTGTTGTAGTTATCAAAATAGGTCATATTAGATACGACTACTGCCACCACTACAACTACCAACAATAAACAATTATTATTGTTATAATCATCCTCACCACTGTCATTTTATGACTGATATTGACATTATCGTCGTTATTATTGTAGTTTATGAGAAATATGGATTGAATTAAATTTGAAATTGAAAGCAGATATTTATTGAGCATACTTTTAAAATCTAGATCAAGCTTTCGGAATTCAAGCATTCATTATTTCAAGGAGAATATAAATGATTGTCTAAATGTGTTAAAATACAAACAAATTGCTTTCTTTTAAGTGCTAAAAGATTCCCTAAACGCTTGAAAGTGTGAAAAAAAAGTGGACTGAACAAAGTCTGGAATACCGTTCAGAAGATCTATGAATAATAAGAGAAAATATTCTGATATAATTAATGAATGAGCTCCGCAAGAATATGAACTAGTATGACACGTATGAAATAAACACCACATAGAGTTTTTGTTTTTTTTACTTTATGTTTGTTACGTCCGGGTTGAGTGAACGCTGGCGCATGTGGCTGCCGCTGCTCACCCGCAGAAAAATTTATCCTGTGACTGTAAAGTGTCCTTAAGAGTTTTGAAAGGCGCTTATAAATGTATTATTATTATTATTATTATTATTATTATTATTATTATTATTATTATTATTATTATTATTATTATTATTATTATTATATAGACTTGCATTAAATATTTTGATTCACATTCTTAAAATTGTTACTTTTAATAAGTTGGGAGGCAAAAAAATCGTTTTGACACAAATGTTAGTGATCAAGTTTGCTGGTGTTGAAGGTTCTATTCCTGTGGTTTGTTCAAGTGCGGAGGTGCATCAATGTATTACCTGGGACACATCAGGCACGTTGACCATCTTCTTGGTGGAGGCCACATGGCCCACGATGCCCAAATCCAGCGGGTACACAATTTCACTATCCGGCTGGACCAGGCAGTCGTCAAACAAAGAGTCTTTATGCACATTAAACAATCTACAAGACACAATTGATAATTCTGAATTAATGGCAGGAGACCAATTGTATGTATTTTTCTAATCTTTGGATCAAGGTGGTTTGTTCTGCATGTCATCAAATGAATACCTACTATGAATAGGCTTTTTAAACTGTCATTCAATTTGGGTGCAGATTCACACAAAGGTGCAGCTGAGTCGGGGGAATTAATTTTCACTTCTGAGAGGTAGACACTGCTTAATGTGTTGGTAGGTGAGTTAGATAGCTCATGTAATGTGTCAGTTAGAAATGAGTTTGCGAGTTAGTCCGAAGTGAACAACTTGCATCTTGAGTAAGTTAGTGGATGATTTAGAACATGGAATACCGGCCAAGACCATTACTCCAGCACAAAAATGATGATGTGCCAGTAGTTACACGTGATGCGCCAGTAGTTACAACTACAGTACATTTTAGAACCTAACTGGCAGATGAGTCTGGGGCCAGGTATCTCTGCACGCCAGAACACACGAGTCCCCAAACATGGTAAATGAAAAATCAGCACAATTTAGAATTTACTAAACAGATTCAATGTTAGAGGATCAACCTAGAGGCAAGTTCCGCCACGCCGTTCCTTTGTCGGTACATGAAGAGGCTCATACAGTCAGCCCTCAACATGAAGCTGAGGTGCCTCATGAGATTGAAGAGGGACTTTTCCATCTGCAGGTTGTCCTGGATGTCTCGCACTAGGTCGAAAAGGATCTCGCTCTCTTCCACTGCAGTGAGCCGGTGGTAACGGCTCACGTCCACTGCCGTGGGGCGGCCATTATCCAGCAAGTCAGACACCACCTTGGGTCGAAAGTTGACGTCGTAATAGTGCTTGGCAAAATGAGGGTTGGCGTCCAGGAATTGCGTGGCCGTGGCGGCGTCCACCATGACTGTGGAGCAAAGCGGACATCAATCATTAATATACAGTTGTGCCTTGAGATACGAGTGACTTGGAATTTTAGCAATTTTGCCTAAGGCGCTTAGGAGTAAAATGTGTTATTTATTTATTTATTTATTTATTTATTTATTTATTTATTTATTTTTAACTACACTGAATGACAAAACAGAATCAAACACTAAAACAAGGTTGAGTCTCATGCTGAGTCGAAAACCACATTTCCAAGTTCAGTTTTTCAATATGAAGTATATGTTGAGAGCAAGATACAGTCACTCAGTATTGTGCAGTTAACTACAATTCTCAAACTTTTTCACCTTCCCTTCTCTGTGTAGCAACATGGGAAAATATTATATTTAAAATGAACTCCCAAAAGTTAGTCTTTGAAACTAATTGACTTAGACAAAAACAAACATTTTAGCTTAACAGTAAACAAACAAGAGTGGTCCAGCGATGAAAAGGTTTCTTCAGCCGTCATCTGTACAAATTTGAAGGTGTCGGACGTTTTGTTTCAAGAAACTTCGTCAGCAAACTAAAGTCTTACTGGTAGTTTAGGCCATATATATATATATATATATATATATATATATATATATATATATATATATATATATATATATATATATATATATATATATATATATATATATATATATATCCCTAATGTCCAGACATGGCCGTGCCAGACTCTGCTATGATAGGTCCCTGCTCTCAGGTTGGGGGGAGCAGAGGACTACTCCCTGCAGCTGCTCCACTGATAGTTCCTGTCATTCTGACTAACGACGGGCCTGATTGCCCCACTTCGACCGGTATCACCTCATCAGTATTACTAATCCTATGTTGCCTAAGCAGGCTGTTGTATGAACGATCCAAATTGAACCTCACCCCACCAAACCGGTTTAATGAAGGATTTAGTTGTTTTATGAAAATCGCTTCTTTTACTCCCCTTTCAAACCATCTATGTTCTTTCACTAAGATTTTAACCTCATTGTCGTCAAATGAGTGATTGCTAGCTTTTAGGTGCATATGCACTGCCGATTGAGGCCATTCAGAGAGTAGTTAGCTACTCGACAAAAAGATACAAATATTACTATTTTGCCAGCAGACAAGCGTAGGTGTACAGTGCTTCTCAACACATCGGATTATGACAAAATAAATAGGTTAATCAGTGATTCTTCCACTTATGAGCAACTAAAAAGGGACCCTTCCAATAGATACAAGAAAGAAATGATAGACTCTCTCCAAAAGTTAGAGAAGGGATATATATATATAGGGCCTAAACTACCAGTAAGACTTTAGTTTGCTGACGAAGTTTCTTGGTGAATAAGCGAAACGTCCGACACCTTCAAAGAAGTTCAGATGATGGCTGAAGAAACCTTTTAATCGATTAGTTTCAGTTACTTTTCTAATTGTCAAATGTTATTTCAGTTAGTTTTCGTTTTTGAAAGCATTTTTCGTTGAAGGCATTCTTTATTTTGGTTTAATTTAATGAGAGAAAATACATTTTAAATTGTGGTTTTAGTAATTTTGTTCGTCTACGTTCGCGATAACCTTCAGCAAAGTTCATGACGTCATAGCAAGTACATATATCGATCATAAAAGACAAGCCGTACCTAATGAAGAGTCCGTAATGTCTCCAATAGCACAATGTCTAATCCCTCTGTTTCATCACACAGTCTGCAGGTGGATGAACGAGCAAAGAGGATTGTGGCGAGGATACCTTTAAACGATCACGTGTACGTAAACTGCACACAAATGCAAACCTGAGATTACAATATTTTCCACAGGTGAGAACCACCGGCCGGGAATCCTCCCTCTTTTATTGCAGCATGTGAATTGTTGTCTTATATTTCTGTTGGAAGATAGACATGCACATGCACATGCACATGCACGCACTCATGCACGCACACACACACAGTCAGAGAGAGGAGAAAATAGAAGAAAAGAGAAATAGGGGTGAGGGGATAGGGAAGAAGGGAGAAAAAGAGTGAATAGAGAAAATAGAGAAGAGAGAAAAGAGAAAAAAAGAGAAAAAGAGAAAAAAGCTGAAAAAATAAGAGAAACATCAAGAGAATGAAGAAGAGAAAAAAAGAGAAAAGAGAGAAATTCTAAACAGTTGAGCACACCCAAAAACTTCGAGACAAACGTTTGATGCATCTTATTAAATTTGTTGTCAGGTTAATGTTTGTGACTTACCATTAAAGGACAACCGACACCACTTTTTTGTTTCCTAACTGACATTAGAAAAATGTTTTATAGCATCTAAAATACCCAAAACACGTAGGATGATAATTTTAGTCAAATGTAAAACACCCATAACAATGACTTAAAGTGTCCAAAAACTACTTCAAATTGAACCCGGAAGTGGCCCGTTTCAGTAGGTCCCGCCCCCACGTTCGTGACGTCACACCAAGACTTCTTGCCTTGCTCGAGAATCAAAACAATGGCTTCAGATTCGGAGAAGATGCTTTCTTGTTACTCATCCAGTTATGAATATGATTCAAATAGTTCTGAAGAGGAAAACATAATTGTTTGCAATCGATTAAAGAAGTTATGTCATGTTGAGGCATCTGGACAGAAATGTAGCACCCAGAAACTGCACAAGATGGCGCCATAGCTGCATTGAAAATGTGCTGATTTGTCTGCTGGGAATTTGTGTCAGCGAATATCAAATAGTTGTCTTGGTGCAACACACAACGATACACCATCGTGTTATTCATGTTTTCCTTTTAATTTCGCCACCAACACGGATCAACGCGAAGTTTTCAGACCAGACAAAGTACCGCAAAATGCATTGTGTGTCCTTGCTCGGTCAGGGGCGTTGCTTCCGTGACGTGATGTCAGGAATCGTCACCAACTCAAAAACACGACTTCCTTTAAAGGAGGACAACCGACGTCTCTGTACAAGTTGTGTTCTTTAAAGGAGGACAACCGACGTCTCCGGACAAGTTGTGTCCTTTAAAGGAGGACAACCGACGTCTCCGGACAAGTTGTGTCCATAATTTGTAAAATGGCTTCAAATGACTTCGACTGAACATATTTTACAAAGATTCCACCATATATAGCTATATTTTACGTTTCAAGACTCGCGCTGAATATTCCGGAAGTCTTGTTTTTGAGTTGGTGACGAGTCCGTACGTTACGTCACTGAAGGAACGCCCCTGACTGAAAAAAAAGGACACATTGTAGCAGTCCTTCCATCACGTCAATGCTGTACTTTGGTCTGAAAACGTCATGTAGGACCACAAAGAGGCAGAAGAGGGCGACAAAGCTCCATATAAGGAATTAATCAGCCTGTAGAAACGGCCTGATTAATTCCCTACACGGCTTTGTCGCCATATTCTGCCTTTTTTTGGGTGCAACATTTCCCACCCCTGATGCCTCAAAATGACACGGAATAAATTATTTAATCAATTGCAAACATGTATGCTTTCTTCTTCAGAACTATTTGAATCATATTCATCACTGGATGAGTAACAAGAATGCATATTCTCCGAATCTGAAGCCATTGTTTTGATTCTCGAGGAAGGCAAGACGTCTTGCCGTGACACCACGAATATGGGGGCGGGACCTTCTGAAACTGGCCACTTCTGGTTTCAAATTGAAGTACTTTTTAGACACCTTAAGTCATTTTTATTGATGTTTTGCATTAGTGAAGCTTGCGCAAAAGTAGAGATTAAGGTGAGGGTGTGGGTCCACACTTCCACCATCTCCACTCTTACCAGGTGAGTTTACCAGGTGGTGGCATGAGGATACTCATGACGACCATTTTTTGGCAGGAGTTGCAGGGGGCTGCCAGTAGTCCGGTTTGTTGGACTCCGCCTATGCCTACCCCCGGGTGCGGGTTTAGGATCACTCTTTGTCTGGCCTCTACCCCTCGACCTGTTCGGTTTGGGTGACCCGGCCAGGAGTGCAAGACTTCGGCCGACATAGCTCTCGAGGTCATCGAGACGCGCAAAGTGCCTCACCACGATAAGGTGGTGTTCCCAGTCGAGGCACACACACACACACACACACACACACACACACACACACACACACACACACACACACACACACACACACACACACAAACCAACATGGAACCAAAGTTGCAAATTGCAGACAGAGTGGGACATTTTGGTGTGAAGTCACAATTATTTTGGGCAGAGTGTCTCGTTTACAATGTTTTAATTATTTGACCTCTTTCTTATTTAAATGGTCTGTATAGCAAAGGATGACGTTAATTGCTGGTAAGCTTTGCCACGATCGAAATGTGATAAATCTTCTTTTCCTTTTGGCTTTTCCCTTCAAGGGGTCGCCACAGCAAATCAGTGTCCTCAATCTTTAGAGGTTTGATCTGCATGTTTGTTTTGGCCAAGCTTTTACGTCGGATGCCCTTCCTGACACAACCCTCTGTATTTATCCGGGCTTGGGACCGGCACAAGAAGACATATGTCCCTTTGTGGCTACAGAACAAGCAACTCTCTCAGGCTCCCAAACACAAAATGGTAATCTGCATGAAATGTGATAAATAAATTCGCAATTTCATTCACCATACATGACAAAAGTAAGAAGATCAGACACGACGCTATTACTGTACACTGTACAATAATAGCGTCGTGTCTGTATAGTACAGTGTACAGTATACTATACAGTACTATACTCATCGGCCATTCTTTGAAAGATGAGATTATGTGCCTAATTGAGTGGCCCTTGAGTGCGAGTTTGGTCGAAGGGAGAGGTCTGTCGCACAAGTTATCTTTGTTGTCCGAGCAACTCACGTGACCCAGTTTTCCCGTGTTCCATCGTGATGTCACAACCCCTACGCAGCGGGACCTCTGCATGACATGATTTTTAAAGCGGATAGAATAAGTAACAAAACGGCTCTTCTCTTCACGACGTTTTCGGATAATTCTCGGTAAGATCAGGTCAGTAACTTCAACGTAAATGTTTCAAAATCGACCATTCTGAACCTCGCGGCGTAGACCAAATGTGACATGAACTCGCTTCTGAAAGTTTGACGCGTTGCCGGATGCCGACTTGTTCACTAAGACTTTCATTCATCATCTTGAATAAACACGATTGCTGCTTAATATGAAAACGATGTTTGATTTTCATTTTAATGTCAGGTTTTCGGCATTATATGTTGAACATAGCCTTCACCAATAACCTCATCAACGCGGAGCAAACATCGGACACGATTTTGTGATTGCCATGAATGAGCCGTATTTATAAAAGTTGAAATAAGTTGCCGACTGTATTCCGTCTTAAAATAGTGTGTATGGCGGCGTCACAATTAGAATTAGTGTCTTTTTTTTAAAATGGCGTTCAGATATGCAGTATTTAAAACGATGCTGCTAACAAAATTGTTCTGTGAGTATTAACCGTATTTTTCTTGAACATATACTGTACTGTATACGTCTGTGTAAGCTCTCAGTCGTACAGGAGTGGTCCATCGATGAGATGTACTGTATAGTATTCCAAATTAGCACGAGTGGGCGGCTGCCTGCGCCCTACTGACTTGACCTGTAATATGACGACGTCTCAGAGGGGCTTCAGCCCATGTGAAAGCTTTCTTTCTTTCGTTCACACTGCAATTTTTTTCGAAGCTTGTGCGCGTCTTTCCGAGCGTGTACTTTACTCATGATGACACGGTAATTAAACGTGTTATTAAAAGTAATCTGATACTTTCTCCTTCATAGCCACCACGTTGGGCCAAACAACAACAGCACATTCTGCCACAATGAACCAAGTAATTAAATAAAATGTAATTTTGCATTACTTAGCACAATAACAAGCAAGCGACGTGAAGCTATTATTTGTTCACTTAGGTTTGTCATCCTCATTTTAGAATCTGTGACTTTCGATGTGTGGCTGCACAATGAGAACGAGTTGGCTCGCTATTAACATGCTAACAGTCTGCTTGTTCAGTGAGTGACTCAAAGTTTGTTGTGGCAGCAAGGAAAGTGTTGGAAAAACTCATTTTCTATGCAAACTAGTTAAGTTCGTTATTCAATCCGACATTTTGAACAAAGGTCTCTCACTACCTCCACCCCCTTTCTATCACGCTGTCTAAAATCAAAAAGCTCAAAGTTCTGTGTTTTCAATCATGGATGTGCAGTGAAGGTTTACATTGCACTTAATCTTCTCTGTTATGTATGAAATGATCTAAGACTGGCACTATTGAATCATTCCATTATCCTAATGGTCCTTTCATTGAATAATCAATCTGCAGACTTGGATCAACTATTTTTGTAATTGGCAAGGCAAACATTAAGCCATGCAAACTGTTTTGCAAGGCGTACAGTCATCCCAAACATTGAACAATCTTTCTGTCGTTCCTCCCTGCTTGCCGTGACCACAACAATGTATTTCTACATGGAGTGTTGCATGCGACTGCTGTAGAAAATGTGTAAAAATGAATGGTTGCAGCCCTCAATGCAGGTGTTGTCCAATCAATGCGATGCCTGACCAGTTATTGTGATCCTAACCATGTTTCTGTTGATCGTAGACAGCTCGATGATGCCTCATGAAGATGCCTGCTGCACGGCATCTGGAAACAGGCGCAAGAATGAGCATTATGAGCCACTCATCCTGGAAAGAGTGCCAGAAGAAGCGGGACAGAGCTGCCAGATGGTGTTGTCACGCTACTTCAAGGAACACTGCTCTTGCCCGCCGAAAAAGATCAAGTCCAAAATCTTGGGCTTCATCCCCATCCTGAGATGGCTGCCGCACTACCAGCTGAGAGACTGGCTACTTGGGGATGTCATGTCAGGACTCATCGTTGGAATCCTATTGGTTCCCCAGTCTATTGCTTACTCCTTATTGGCCGGTCAGGATCCCATCTATGGGCTCTACACCTCCTTCTTCTCCTCCATCATCTACACGCTGCTGGGCACCTCCAAACACATCTCTGTGGGCATTTTCGGTGTACTGTGCCTGCTCGTGGGGCAGGTAGTGGACCGGGAGTTGGCGGTGGCGGGATACATCGTGGACGACGGCGTTGGTGTCAATGGCAGCGCCTACCTGAGAGACGGCAATAATAGCATTGTGGTGGCATGCGACAGGAGCTGCTACGCGATAACCGTGGGAGCAACTGTCACCTTCATTGCGGGGGTCTACCAAGTGCTGATGGCGATCTTCCAAGTCGGCTTTGTGTCCATCTACCTATCAAACTCGCTGCTCAGCGGCTTTGCTACGGGAGCCTCACTCACCATCCTCACCTCCCAAGTCAAGTACATGCTGGGTCTGAAAATCAGCCGGCCGAAGGGCTGGTTCACATTCTTCAAGACCTGGTTCAGTGTGCTGGCCAACTTAGGAAAGAGCAACATCTGCGACCTGATCACCAGTCTGGTGTGCCTGCTGCTGCTGTTGCCCGGCAAGGAGCTCAACGACTACTACAAAGTCAAGCTGAAGGTCAGTCAATCACTCGGGAAAAGAGGCTCTTAAGTTTGAGCACAGGTCAAGAAATGAGTGGCATTATTGCACAATAACTCCATTAAATAAACACGGCCCCTTTAGACTTTATTACAGGTCAAGAAATTAAATATATCTTGTTTTCAAATATTGGCATCACTCCTAACGCACACACCATTCCTCGGATCATCAAACGTGGCACAGGTCAAAAAAAATTGATTATTGACTGAAATAGTAGTTGTCTCTCGAATTGACGACATGCCTGTCAATTGCTGTGTGCACTTAGCGGCAGAAAAAATAAAAACACCTCCAATTTGTAGGCACCGCCCCCTTTCTCTCCACCAGGAATTGTAATGATCAAATGACACTGTTCACTAATGCACATCGAATGGTGAACTACTGACTCCTTTTAAACTCTGTTGCTAACCAAAGCAGCAGTATCGTATTTTCCGGTATATAAGGCGCACCCCCAATGTATGGTGTATTTTTAAACTTTTTCCATATACAGTACAGCAGGGGTGCTCATTACGTCGATCGCGATCTACCGGTCGATTGCGGAGGTAGTACTGGTCGATCGCAGCGTGACAGTAAAAAAAACATTTGTCAGCCTATCAAACGTCCCGTCACTTGATTGACATACAGGGCAACCATTCAGATGACAACTGAATTTTTACCTTTAGGTCGCCGTGCATGCGTAAACAACGGCGCTAAACGCAGCAAAATTTACAAGCTAGTCAGCGAATTACCTCAGATTTTAAGCCCTTGCGAAAACATATGGTGATCAAAATGAGTGAGAAACCTGGATAAAGTAAGGGGGTAAAACATTTTACTTTGACTTCCCGCCGAAAAGCCAGCTGAGAAAGAGAACGATGGACGAACTAAAATCCCAGTTGTCCGGACAGCAGTCATTTTTCATTCAACATACTTCAAAAGTGAAAGCCGGCAACCGAAGCATTGTTCCGGGTGAGTCACGCCATCGTTAAAAACAATAAGTCCTTCCAAGACGGAGAGATGGTAAAAGAAGCATTCGTTGAAGCAGCTGACTTCTTGTTCAGAGACTTTAAAAATAAGGCAGAGATATTATCTTCAATCAAAGCTCTGCAGCTGTCTGCGCTGTGAAGCCATGGCTGAGGATTTAACCCAGCAAATGTGGAAAGACATCGGAGATTGTGAGTGTTCTCACTGCTGAAGTCCAGGGCTCATGGGCAGTTCTGTAACTTACTCACACAGGAAAAGTACCCCAACATGAGGAAATGTCCTACCTCCTTGACTGCATTATTCAGCTCCACTGATTTATGCGAGTCAGCCTTTTCCTACATGAAGATCATTACATCCAAATACCGTTCCACCATGAATGATGAACATTTGGAAATGTGCTTGAGGCTGGCTGTCAGCAGCTACTGTACAGACTATGCATCCCTGGCTGATTCAATTCAGTGCAAGTCATCAAAGTAAACTCAGGTAATTACAAAAAATGTTAATAGTTATTTATTATGTTATGTATATGTAGTTATTATGTGTGTTGTGCAATATTGGCTTATTCAGTTATGCGAGGTACATCAA
Organism: Hippocampus bargibanti; assembly: GCF_051943395.1. Lineage (NCBI taxonomy): Eukaryota > Metazoa > Chordata > Actinopteri > Syngnathiformes > Syngnathidae > Hippocampus > Hippocampus bargibanti. The sequence goes on from NC_142735.1 coordinate 12,754,712, forward strand.
CATACATTGTACATACAACGATGAGAAGGTTTCTTCAGCCGTCATCTGTACAAATTTGAGAACCAAATTAAGAACCACCACAGACGTATTGTACATACAAAGAATCCTTAAAACATTTGAAAATAATTATGTTTTGCATTTGTGTCGTGGGGAGATCATTTTGACTTGGTAGTTTTTATAAGTAGCTCGTATGCTGAAAAAGTGTGAGCACCCCTGCAGTACAGTATAAGTCGCACCGGACTATAAGGCGCACCTTCAACAAATGACAAGTTTAAAAACATTTTCCGTATGTAAGGCACACCACATTATAAGGTGCTATCGTAGAGGCTGGGGTTACAATTTATATATCCCAGCAGTGACCGCACACTACTTCTTCTACAGAGGGAAATGGAGGCGGAGACTGCTAACAGTAGTTGCGAGAGTTGCTGTGGCTCAATATTACTTCATGTGTAAGGTGCAGGGTCATCTTTTGAAGAAAATTAAGAACTTTGAGTGCATCTTATAGACCGGGAAATACACTACTTATCAAACCACACCGTTCGTACATGAATGCCTCCCTCAAACGGCTGTTCCTCTGCTTGTTCCTCAGGCTCCAATTCCCTTTGAGCTGTTTGTCGTCATCATTGCAACGCTGGCGTCTCATTTCGGCCGCTTCAACGGAGACTACGGCTCGGACGTAGCAGGCGAAATCCCAACGGGCTTCCTGCCGCCGCAACTGCCGGCGTGGTCGCTCATCCCCAGCGTGGCGATGGACGCCTTCTCGATTGCACTCGTGGGCTTTGCCATCACTGTGTCGCTATCGGAGATGTTTGCCAAGAAGCATGGCTACCGTGTCGATGCCAACCAGGAGATGTACGCCATCGGTTTCTGCAACATCCTGCCATCCTTCTTCCGTTGCTTCACCACCAGCGCTGCGCTGACAAAGACATTGGTCAAGGAATCGACGGGCTGCCAGACGCAGGTGTCAGGCCTGGTCAGCGCCATGGTGCTGCTGCTGGTGCTGCTGGTCATCGCTCCTCTCTTTCAATCCCTTCAGAAGTGAGTTACGGTCACCTCCAAATTTTCTTTCGGTTCTGGCAACCCATTCAGGCAACTCTGGCTTTCCCTCTAGGTGCGTGTTGGCCGTCATCATTGTAGTCAACCTTCGCGGCGCCCTGCGCAAGTTCGCCGACGTCCCCAACATGTGGCACACGAACCGCATCGACGCCGCCATCTGGCTTATCACCATGGCCTCCTCGGCGCTGATCAACACGGAGCTGGGCCTCCTGGTGGGCATCCTGGTGTCCGCCTTCTGTGTCCTGGGCCGCACGCAGCGGGCTCAGGTGCAGGAGCTGGGCCGGACCTCCGACAGGGACCACTATGAAGTACTGTCGGCGTACGCCGGCCTCCACGCTCACCCAGGCGTGGCCGTCTTCAGGTATCCGGCGCCCATCTACTATGCCAATCAGAGTTTGTTTAAGAAGTCTTTGTACCAAAGTGCGGGACTGGACACGGTAAAAGAGAAGTTACGGCGCATCAAGTTTGAAAAGAAGTTCAAATGCCAGAACCCCGAGGCAAAACTGACTTGCAAAGAGGATGGCGAGGCCACCGCCGGCATCACGTTGTCGCTGGACCAGAAACCTTTACACAGCTTAGTATTGGACTGCAGCGCTGTCGTCTTCCTGGACGGCGCTGGCGTCAACGCCCTGAAGGAAGTGCACAGTGATTACGGTGAGCTGGGGGTAGCGGTGGTCCTGGCTCAGTGCAACACGGCCGTCCTGGACGCCCTCCGTCGAGGTGGCTACTTGTCGGAAAAACAGGGAGAGGATGGCCGCCTGACCTTCTTCACCATTGCGGATGCCGTCCGTCACCTGCAGAGTAAGTTCATGACTAACGGCACATGTTGAGATTTACTGAGCCCATATCTTTATGAAAACAACTTGTGCCTTGTGATGATGATCATAGTTACTGATTGTGCCTTCTCAGGCTGGGTTGACTCTGCAGGTCAATTGTTTCTCCCAGCTAGTCCTAACTGCTACCTTACATGATAAAAATAAACACACCTATCACAGGGATGGATTGGATTGGATTGGATTGGATTTGCCTTTATTAGTCTCGCAGTGGAGAAATTTACATTTCACAGCAGCAAAGTTATGAAAGAAATGCATCTGGGCCGCGCCCTTGCGCCATTGACGAATTTTGACAGCCACTGGCGCTACTTTGTAACTCCACTGTGCCAGCACCGGTGCAAGTCTATTACGGTTAGCGCATATTGCTACATGATCTGCGCCACATACTGTATGACATATTTCTGGTAAAAGAGCAAAAGAAACAAATTTAGTTCAACAACATTTGTAAACTGTTTATTTTCCTTCAGAGGTTTTAACTTTCGTCGTCTGCCATCTTGCCTTACATCGGTAAGGGACTGGGTCACCTTGCATTTGTTTCAGTGCATTCCAAAGGGATAATTGAATATTCATGTACCCATGGTGCATGCAGTGTTTACATCAAACATGGCAGATGGCTGCATTATGGAGAGTGAGAGCAGGAATAGTACTCTAAAAGACATTAAAAACAAGCAGCAAACAAACATATTGTCATTTTTTTAAGAAACAATTGAAAAAGCCTGCGGGGGATATTGAGAATTTGTTTCAGCAAACTGCTGTTGATGATTCGAATTTGGTGGATAATGGGAATGATTTCAGAGCTGTTGCAACACGTTGGAAATCTTCAAGTAGACACTCGTAAGAAATATTGTGCTAAGTCTCATCTCTTTGTCATCTCTGCCATATCATACAATATCAAAATAGCACAGGATTGTGGAGTAACTAAAGAAAATGGAAAATGTGTTTATTTCATGGATGAATACATTATTGGAATTAAATTTAAATTGTTTGCTGATATACAGGGTGACCCAAAAGATGCATACCCATGAAAACTTCAATTGTGGCTTTGATTAAAAAGCTATTTATTTCAAATTCCAACCACACATTATTCAGTTTATGGAAGACCATTCACCAGAGTTTCAGCTATTTCTGTCGATTTTTTTTTTGTCAATTTATGGCTTTCCCAAGATATGTTCCAAATGCCCGCCATTTCATTGCAAGCAAACCTGTACTCGTCTGATAAAGTTGTCAATCACTTCTACACACTCCTCTTAAGGGAGAAAACATTGCTGCGGTGAGGGACTCAGTAGAACGCATCTTTTTGGGTCACCCTCCCGAAAGAGGAGTGTGTAAAAGTGATTGACATTATATTAGAACAATAGATTTTCCTCAAATAATGGTACAGTATTTCATTTGCAATTTTGAACTGTCATGCTCCAATGACTGTGTTTTGGTTTATTTCAAACAATTTTGTATACTTATGTGATCTTGTGAAATCGGGCCCCATCAATTTTAGAATTTGGCCCCCTTTTCAGATGCAAGGGGGCCAAATGCCCCCCTTTTTTGATTTCGCAGATGCATCCCTACATATCTCAAGTAATCCAAACTATCCCATTGAGCGACCCCAACCGGTCGCCGCCCCCTCAGGATATCTGCTTTCATGTTTTGTTTTGGATTGACACTGTCATGAAGTTTTTCCAAATTACGGGAATCTTGATGTGTATATTGTATTAGCAGTTTCAGGGTTAAAAAGTGGAAACTATTTAGTTGAGTCGGGAACATCCGGTTACTGGTTTCAAAGTGCGCCATTTTTTTAAAAAAGCCTACCATCATACGTTGTTGGTGCAAGAGGGCTGTTTACAGATGGACTTATGCAACGTGTTCAGTGGGAAAGTTACCCAATCAAACACTTGAAAGTCGTACATTATGCTTTTGTAGATCAATAGTTAGAATACTCTGACACCAAGATTTTTGCTCATGATTATCATACGGTCAGCATCGGCTTGCTCGTGCTTACAATGGGAAGGTGTTGCTTTTTTGAGACCTACTGTACATAATTACTTGCTTGTAACCTTTATTATACAAGGGAGGCCATTTTTTTCTGGAAGTTGGTGTTATTTCTGAGAGGACATTGTGGTGCGTTGCCAAAGTTTTATGTCAAAGCCAATGTAGCAAAACAGACAAGTTACTGACATCCAAACGACTTAAATACAAAAACGACAGGATTTCATTTATTTGTATTCAATGTTGACAAAGCCGTGAACAAGCGTTCCCTCATCTGTTGAGCAGCCAATGTTCTACTTCTCCGTCTGTCTGTTTGTCAAGGGAGATGTACTTGCCAAACAACCGCTGTTGTCAGCAATGTACACAACCCCCCCAACCAAAAAAAAAAAAGAGAGTTTCTTTTGGTATGTATTTATTTCAAAAGCAAAGTCCAAAATGTAGAGCCGAAAACTTAATATATTGTCAAAATGAGTTCTCAGGTAAAGCTACTAGTATCTATGCAGTACTATAGTAGGTGTTTTTATGTTTTTCTTTTTTTAAATGTACGTAATCCAAATGGGAAACACCGTTTTTGTTCACTCACTGTTGGAATGGTCAGGGGCAAGTGCCTTATTGTTTTTTCTTCACTATCTAAGCTGCTTAATGCAGTTGATATAAAGGGTAAAAAGAGTGCATTTGCATTTTCATCAACAGTCAGATATTTTCTTAGCATTTCCGAGTTATGTTGGTAGGATGTCGCAACGTCAAAACAGTTATACCGTTAAGTTTTTGTTGAGTTAGGTGTAACAGCTGTTTTTATTCCAGTTCTTTTTGGGTGTAGAATCCAAAACTGATCTCAGTTTCTTTCTGTCAAGTATTTTAGCTGTCGAACCACATTTATAACAATATTAAACAAATTTGTGTATATGTGAATAAAACAGAGCTGGAATAACTACTCACAACATTATGAAATGGAATCAAATTGTCAATGTAATCTATGCCTATGGTTGTAATGTTAAGTGAAAAGCTAGCTCCACTCCTCTATGCAAATTTAGTTTGAGGATATTGGAAGTACTAACCAAACAGGAGCTGCAGACACCTCTCACTATACTCAATTTTCACTGCACAAATAAATTGCTGTGTAGCTGTAGATGAGTCCAATCATCATAAACTGGCAAGTCTTAGTACAGCCAATCAGTTGATTTTTCCTTATCTGATAAACTGTGCAGAAAAAAACTTGACACGCCAACAATAAAAATGACATTAGCATGCCATCGCATAAAAATCTAACTCAAGAGAATTTCTTTTTCACATTATCCCTATGTGTTATGATCTTGGTCTTAGCTGGATTTGCTGGATATTCCTGATGTAACTCTCTTTACTTGTGGTGCGAAAATTGTTTATTCTGCCCACTTCTAGTCACAATTATGCTGAAGTCCTTTTCACTTCAATTTTGTATGCTGTCCAATTCACAATGCTGGAGGCTATGGATTGTTCGTGTCATTATTTTGTTCAGAACTATTCACACTCATGATGACAACCTAGAACACATGTTCTTTGCACGTTTTCACAAGCACTTGATGGGCATTCACCAACTGACCCAGGTGATGTCGACATCATAACAATCATGTTTCTTCAAAACCAAAATAGTATGATGTGTCCAAAAATGAAATCAGACCAAAAATTGATTTATGTTGACAGGAGTAAAAAGCGGCTTTGATGTCATTGTAAAATGTATCAACCAATTTGCTTCATGCCTTAATAAAATCTACATGCTGTCGTTTTTGTGTGTGATTCAACATTTTGTGTTGGTCTTTATGTACAAACGTCTCACTGGAATGTTTCCACATCTGTGTGGACATGCAACTTCTATTCATTTTGTTTTTGTAGAAGCTTGCACCACCCTGCTCCATGACTCGGTGAATGGTGTTTGACCTGCACGTCATAAACTGTGTTGAACACAAATCTTACTCATATAATCATTGTGGTGCCGAAAAAGTGGCTGCTTTTTTAGCAGATCCCATATTTTGTTTTTCTACTTATTCTTTTTCCTTTCATAACTTTGCTGCTGATATTTGGGAATTTCTCCAATGTGAGACGAATAAAGGTTATCTCATATCATTATCACTATCAAAATATCTAAAGTTGTTACAAGGTTTAACAAGTATCCACGCACTGGCTAAGCATTACGTACTCTTGTATCTCAATATACTTGTATTACATTTATTAAATGCACTGACTGTATTTATTGAACACTGTGTTCATTAGTAAGGTTTAATTTTGATACTTTATCAACCCAACTGCAATGAAAGTGGGTTGTTGTGTTAAACACAAATACAAACTGAATACAATGATTTGTAAATCACATTCAACCTATAATTAATTGAATACACTACAACGACATTATATTTAATATTCAAACTGGTAAATGTTTGTTTTTAGCAAGGTGATGTTTGTCTATGTTTGCCCTATAATTGGCTGGTAACCAGTTTTGGGGCTCTCCCTTGCCCACTGCCCGGAGAGACCTGTGATAGTATGTTTTTGTTGTGTAGTCATACACGTATCAGTCAGCTTTATTGTCAAATATGCTAATATGCATGACACAGCACAGATGAAATTACTGTCTTCTCGGACCCAGCATGCAAGGCACTTATAATGACTTTAATAAACATGAAAACGCCGGGAAAAGGGGAACCGCTGCGTGTTCACGCGCCGCAGTGACGTGCAGTCAGGGGAGGCAGTGCCTCACCTGTCATCATGGAAAGCTGTCATGGAAATATCAAATGAAAAAATAAACAGTTATATGTATTTAGTGATTTGTACTTTAAAGTTCTTGTCCATTTAACTTCACCGTTTTAGGATTTTTTTCTAAATCGCTGAATTTTCACATTTACCGTTCAAATACTAAGTAGAGATGAGCAGTGAGGCACCAGCCGGCTGATCCTCACTATGGATTGCGCAATCACTATGCTTACTGTGCTGGCTTGCTCTGCAGTGAGACCGCATTGCTGTCCTTCTGCATATCGCTATTAAAGCGTTCAAACACGTTTAGTATATGAACTAAATTTCTACAGTTTAGATGGTGTATATAATGTAGAGTCATTGTACATTATAAACACTGTACTCCAGTGTTTATTTTGTTTTATTTTTATCAAAACGCTGTGTGTAGGTGAGGCACACAGTTCTCCCGCCTCATGACAGGCAGGGGGCGCTTGTGATTCCAGAGATACTTCTTACTCCACGTCTGCAGAATAATAGAATTAGAGACAGAAAGCTACAGTAAACAGTTAGCAAGTAAAGTGCAACCCTGCAGTCATTTTTTCGTGTTGCTTGGCCTCACTTTCAGAATGGAGGATTACATATCTAAATTGAAAGAATTTTCTAAACTGGACTTTCAATCGAAGCAGGAGCTAATAATTAAAGGAAGACCAACACCGGAGCTAAAAGGTTTGCTTCAGACAACGGGACACAATACTCGCTCTTTTCAGGCGGACTGGTACATACGAAAAGGCTGGCTGTGTGGATGTCCAGCAAGAAACCGCCTTTTCTGCTTTTCCTGCCTTCTGTTCTCAATTTGTGACAATGTCTGGACTCAAATGGGATATTGTGACCTGAAAATTTTACAACGGAGCCTCATCAAAAATGAGCGAAGACTCAACATCAGCATCCACAATGCTAAGGTAAAGGAGAACCGGGAGATTTTAAAAGATCTCATCAATGCCACCTGCTTCCTTGCCAAACAACAGCTGGCATTTCGTGGAAATGATGAAAGTAAGGGCTATGCTCATCGTGGCAACTATGTTGAACTATTACATGCTTTCGCTCAGAAAGATGACAGGCTAGCGAGTCATTTTGGGACATCCACTATATTTTCTAGCCTGTGAAACAGAATACAGAACGATTTAATTGAAGCAGTTGGTGATGTCATTAGAAATGACATTAAAAAGGAGATCGGTGCAGCCCCATTTGTTGCTGGAGAAGTAGACGAGATTGTCATTCTCAGCACTGAAAACATACAGTCGGAACAGGACTGATCAAGGACGACTTTCTTCACTGGCAGTGATCTCCGTTGAGACAGAGAGACTTTTAAAACTGAAGAAAGATAAGGAAGGCTTCTACAAAGAAGTTATCGATGCCTTTCTTCAGAAGGAGCGGCGCATGGACTAAAGGTAACACGATAAAAACGTTTTTTTAATTATTTTTTTCTATGCTACAGTTTGTATATATAAAAAATGCTGACATGAAATTTTAAACAAAATACGTTAACTGTTGCCAATCAAATCGTGAATAAACTACTCTGTAGAGTTCATATGTTTGTAAATCTGACTATGATGACGTCAGTGCCTTACCAGCCATGAACCTCACCGCACGTCACTGACGCGCCGCCATCTTGGGAAAAACAAAAACATAATGTTAAATATACATTTAACATGATTTAAAAATGCATTAATTTTTTATTCATGTTTAAAACAATGTTCCAATTTTATAATAGTTGGATTTGTAATCTTTTAGTTCTCTATTGAGTTACCCAGGTTCAAAGAAACAAAATTTCAGACTCCCTATTGAGTCTCTTCAAACAGCCTACAATTGTCTCACTGTCATTTCAAACCCACTTTAAAACACTCCCCTTAAAATTAATACCAATCAGCTAGGCAAAAACGTTCCTATATGTGGCAAAACGATGCACAGTACAGTATAACTTCAAGGAACTTTTATCTTTCCCCGTCATTTTAATATCGGATTTAGCGCCACCCTTAGGTATTTTAAAGTATTACAGGGAAGCCTCCTGCAGACTCGATTTCTAGATCAAGCATCCACTGACAAGAATGTCAGGGGCAGGGCTTGGAAAAATAAAATATTGAAAGAGTCATATTGGAGAAAAACAAAAATATCTGGAGCCGCAAAACATTAAAAGCCTTATAATGAACTGTGAGACTAATAAAGGCATATCCAATCCAATCCAAGGCAACACACATGGTATGTGTCTTTATTAGCTATATTAACCCACTATCAAAATGACTATCCATAATGAACCTTCATGATTAAATCAAATTATTGAAATGTAAGATCAAAGCATTGTTGTCGCAAAGGCTTTCTGAAAGGACTTTGAAGTTCTGTTTGTGATTAAATGAATGGAAAGAGATGCCCGTTTCACGGTAAGATCAGAACATTGTATTCAAATGGTGAGTAGTTTTACTTTATTTGAATGTTTCTGTGCCGATGACCATTTTGTGTGTGGGGGGTCTTTATCGAGCATCTTCATCTTTATTAGGTTCATAGAGTTGCTTGTTCTGTAGTTACAAGGGGACAGAAGCCAGTGTCATATTGTGTCTGTCCCAGGCCCGGATAAATACAGAGGGTTGTGTCAGGAAGGGTGTCCGACGTAAAAGCTTGGCCAAAACAAACATGCCAATCAAACCTCTGAAGATGGAGGACATAAATTTGCTGGGGCGACCCCTGAAGGGAAAAGTCGAAAGGGGGAAAAAAATCATTTCTCACAGACACGCAAATATAAAATGATTTGTAACAGCTTCATCATAGCAGCATCATAAACACCACATGCATCCTGTGCAGTTCGCAGTTGGGAAACTAAAGTTTTACATTCCCAATCTGAATACAAATTGAATCATCAAAATGTTGTTGTTTTGTCTGCGGTGCCATAAATCAACTGCTGAGCTTCCAAATTTGGACCAATGATTTATTGCTGCTTAAAAGTTGAGCAGTTCTGCTCAACTAACTTGTAAAAATTGCCCATGTTCTGGCAAGCATAACACTTTTACTTGTCACCAATTTACTCCTTTGCATGTGATCATTTATTCTCTCCCAAGGAGTACACAGAAAGGGCGAAATTGTCATCTTCCAATTATACAATGTGAATGCAGATTTCTTCAAGCTATTTTGAACTAGACGCAATCCTGGATGCATGGGGCAAATTATGATGACTGTAAAGTAGCTGGCAAGTGCCTGTTTTTGTCTCTTTTCTCATCACCAATGTTTTCCAGACACTTTAAAAATGGGCTTTCATTTGCCACAGCCAGGCAAATGAATTTAATATTTGTGGGTTAGTTAGTTTTGCTGTCCACATAAAACCACATGATAGAGTGTTTTTATGCACATTCGTAAACATTATGTTATTCCATGTTTAGCTCAGAACATTTTGTTATTTCATGTTTAGATCAGTACATATTATGTTATTGCATGTTTAGTTTAGTCTACATGGATTTATGAAGCTTATTAGTTGAATAGTTGTGAAAGCAGAATGTAACAAGTATCAACTTTCAGTCTAAATGTTCTCCCAACACTTGTCCGTAGCTGATTGGACAACAGATCGCTGCTGTGTACTTTCAAAACTAGTCTGAGCGGGCGAGCTTCGTGCTCTTGTTCTTTTTGTTCATGTTGTGTTCGTGTGCTCTTGGCTCGTCGCTCCGACGAGAGATGTGCTCCTTTTGTTTCATGAGAATAAAGTAGTTTTTTCTGTTCAACATCTATCGTCCCCGCTGGTATTTCATCACAGAACTTCGTTGAACACCGAACGAGATGAGAAACAGGAATTAGAAACCAACACCACAGATAAAAAAAGAATGACATTGAAACAAAAAATATTTTTTATGAAGAAAAATAGTACTTTATAAGATACTTTATAACAACTACTGTAGAACTATAAATACATTAATGCAAATGCATTTATTTGCTATTGACATCACAAAAGCCAGATCCATCCATCCATCCATCCATCCATCCATCCATCCATCCATCCATCCATCCATCCATCCATCCATCCAGCGACTTGACTTATTGCTCACGTTTGCAATCACCTTTGTCGCATTTTGTCGGAGAAACCTTAATGTTAAGCACGTTTGTGTGACGGCTTGTATACAAAAAATGTTTTGTCAAATAGCAAATCAAACTACCGGTAATTGTATGTAGTGGTGCCGCTGTGTGTGAATTACATTGTGTGAAGTGTTCACTTTATTTATTGGGCAGTGTATATTTTTTTCCCCTTTCTGAACAGTTTTTAATGTGAGCCTGCCCTGCTGTCAATCTGACTCGCCGTCAGTGCTTCGCTGTCCACAAATCTCACCTCTCATAAATCGCTTGTCTTTTACTTTCACTTTCACCTCCACTAGTCGAATAGTGGAGGAATCTTGAATGCGGATTCCAGCTGCACTTCTCTCTGCAAATGTCAGTGTCATGCGGTGCATTTCATTCACTGTTAGTCAACACGGCCATCTTTTGTCCACCGTGAAGCACATCTCAAATATCAGGGCAGGCGGGTGAGGGGAAAAAGCTGTTTTCACTCTGGCCTCCGCTCCTACACTCTCATTGCATATAATATTAAAAGCTTTGGGGAGGATGAAGGAATAATAGCTAGAATTTGTTGTTCTCCCATCGATTAGCGTGTGAAAGATGAAGACAGATTCTCAATTTAGTTGTCACGTTATTCTTCTCCTTGATGGCCCGGACAATGAATCGTCAGGCAAATGTGGACAAGGACACATACTGCTTGGTGGATGTCAGCTACAGAATGCTGCTAAAGTTCAAAGGGTTTAAAATGAAGGTTTCAAGGCAAGGTTTGGGTTTCGTGTTAGGGGTTTGAAACCTGGCTTAGTGTTTTAGGGTTTCAGCTTCAAATAAGAGGTGGAATCAGAACCACATTGTGGTTCTGATTAGGAATTGAATAGAGATTCAAATGGAATCTTGTGGAAACCCTAACACAGGATTAAAGGTTGAGGTTTAGAGATTCCAACAAGGGTTACGATCACAAATAAAAACTTTGGTCTTCGAAATTTGAAATATACCAGGGACAGTGTTAGAGTTTCATTTCAAACAAAGGTTCTGGTTTCATATTGGAGGTTTGAAGCCAAGGTTCGGGTTTCAAGTGAGGTCTATGGATTGAAATGTCAAACTTAGGGTTTGAAGACACAGTCAGGTATTAGGGTTTCAAGCCTGGGTTGGCGGCTACTGTTTGAGTTTCCAGCCAGTGTTTGGTTAAGAGTTGTCATTTCAAATTAAGATTTCAAGACAAGATTAATTTCAAGCATGTTTTAAGACAAAGATTGCGTTTTGAATGTGTGTTTCTAAAAATCAATAAGGTTTGTTGTGAGGATTACAACCCGGGGGTTTGGGTTCAATAAGGTTTCGGACTTAAGACAGGGTTAGACCTTCAGTTTGGACAAGGGTTTCCAGTCCAAGTGTTAAATTCGGGTTACAAACTAGGGTTCAAATCCAGGTAGGCGGATTATTTTAAGGCTTATTTTATAAACTGATTGCAAATCTATCTGATTTTATTTCGACGACATGTGGTTTTGCTCCCTCATGTGCTCTGTTTGTCACGGCCTGTACTTGTCAGCAGTGTCCGTCATGTTTAACCAATCAGCTCTCTCAACCCTTTGTCCCTTGTCCTTAGTTCCTTGAGTTCTCTCAGTCTTTGTTGGATTGTTGTTGCTGTCATTCTTTGTTTTAGTCTTGTGGAGTTTTATCAATGAAAAGGTTTCTTCAGCCGTCATCTGTACTTCTTTGGAGGTGCCGGACGTTTCGCTTCTTATCCAAGAAACTTCGTCAGCAAACTGACTCACTCACTCACTCACTCACTCACTCACTCACTCACTCACTCACTCACTCACTCACTCACTCACTCACTCACTCACTCACTCACTCACTCACTCACTCACTCACTCACTTTGTTCTCATCATCAAAAAATAAATGAATCCCGAAGTCCCCCCAACCCCCAAAAAAATAATGGAACTTCATAAAATGAAGAGATTTTTAGCATTTTCTTTCATATTGTGTGTGTGTTTGTGTGTATATGCAGGTGTGTGTGTGTGTGCGCGCGTCAAGTGCTCATACCTCACACACAGATGAGCTCACAGTTTGAAAGAAACAACAACAATAAACACAAATCAAAAAGTAATGCAAGAATCCATCAAGTGAAACTTCATTAAATGCACAAAAGTATTTGGACACCTCTAAGTGGTGAAAAATGCATGCCTTTGTCGATCATCCAGACGGTGGAGCAAATGCCCCACCGTCACCCACTTCCCAAAATGACCCGTTTGACGCGACATCCTGTGATTGATTCTCATGGCATGTCAAAACCTTTGTCTACTCACTGTTTTTGAGTGACAGGAAGTGCTTTTCAATTGGCCATTTTGAAACCTCCGAAAATTGAAAATTGAGGGCAAAATCTAAAATAGCAGTATTGAACTAAAGCAGCAGACTTCCTGTAAGACACTCTAGCGATGATTCTTGAGATTTAGTTGTGAGTATTCTCTTGACAGACACGACTATCAAAGTAGATCCAAGATGGCGCCGCGGATGGCAGCCTCGGTGACACGCTCCCTAGTATTGTTCCTGGTTTTGTCATTTTCATTTGTTTTTTGCGATCCTATGCGACTCAGTTACACGAGGAAAGAGTTACTGAGCATTGAGGAATCCACTCTTGGACTATTTTGACCGACACACCAAAATCTACAAGGTTTTTCGGGGCTGCTCGCGAGCGGCGTAGCAGCTCTGTACGGAGCTTTGAGACGCCGACGTAGGAGGGGGAAGCGAGCCGGCGTTCTCGTCAAGCTTCGGCAGCGTGGATTTCGAACGCCGCTCCCATCGATCCACCTCGCTAATCTACGCTCACTACCAAACAAGATGGACGAACTTCTGCTTCTCACAAAGACCAATAAAACGTTCGCCCGCTCTGCTGCGCTGTGCTTCACTGAGACTTGGCTCAGTGACCGCCACCCGGATTCCGCACTACACCTACCCGGATTCCGTCTCCTTCGGGCCGACCGTGATACGGAGCAATCGGGTAAATCCAAAGGCGGTGGACTATGCTTCTACATCAACGAAGAATGGTGCACCGATGTCACGATGCTCGACGCACACTGCAGCCCTGGTTTGGAATCGCTGTCTCTCAACTGCAAGCCATTCTACTCGCCACGTGAGTTCGCTTCCTTTATTCTCGTTGCCGTGTACATCGCGCCACAAGCTAATGCTAACGCGTGTATACAAACGCTAGCGGACCATGTAAACCATCTCGAAATAAAATATCCAGAATCACCCCTGATCATTTTGGGCGATTTTAATCAAACACGTTTAAACCGTGAACTTCCCAAATATAAGCAGCATATTGACTGTTTCACCAGAGGAGAAAACATTCTAGATCATTGTTACACAGCACTCAAAGGCGCATACCGGTCTGTTGCGCATGCAGCATTGGGTCTTTCTGACCACTATTTAATCCACTTAATTCCCACATACAAACAGAAACTCAAATGTGTAAAACCGGTAGTCAAGACAGTTAAAACATGGACAGATGAAGCAAAGTTATCGCTACAAGAATGCTTAGACTGCACTGATTGGAGCGTCTTTGAAACTTCAACGGGCACATTGGATGAATACACAGACACTGTAACATCATACATCAGTTTCTGTGAGGACATGTGTGTACCAACAAGTCCTTCCGCTCATTCAACAACAACAAGCCATGGTTCACTCCCAAACTCAGGCAGCTTAGGAAAGAGAAAGAATCCGCATTTAAAAGCGGCGATCGAGCAGTTTACAAACTCGCCCGAAACAGGCTGAGGAAGGAAATTAACATCGCAAAGAAAAGTTATGCGGAGAGGCTTAACAAACAGTTCTCCGCTAACGACTCTGCATCGGTGTGGAATGGCCTGAAAGCAATAACAAATTATCGTTTACCTTCCCCCCAAGCAGTGTACAACAATGGTATGGCTGATGAGTTAAATACATACTTTTGCCGATTTGAAAAGGACACCACCATTTCCCCGGTCTGCCCACCATTACCAGAAACTACCGTATCTCCGCCCTCTGCCCTACAGATCCACGAACTGGACGTTAGACGGCTCTTCAAGCAGCAAAAGATCAAGAAAGCTGCAGGACCTGACAGAGTGTCCCCCTCCTGCCTGAGAGTCTGCGCTGACCAGCTGGCTCCGGTCTTCACACAAATCTTCAACAGATCCCTGGAGCAGTGTGAAGTCCCATCCTGCTTCAAACAGTCTACTATCGTCCCAGTTCCAAAGAAACCAGCACCCTCGGGATTGAACGACTATAGACCTGTTGCTCTGACGTCTGTGGTCATGAAGTCCTTTGAACGCCTCGTGCTGAACCACCTAAAGAACATCACCGGACCTCTGCTAGATCCTCTTCAGTTTGCCTACCGGGCAAACAGGTCTGTGGAGGATGCAGTCAACATTGGACTGCATCACATCCTCGACCACCTTGACAACACAGGAACCTACGCAAGGATCCTGTTTGTGGACTACAGCTCTGCGTTCAATACCATCATCCCAGAACTCCTCATCCCCAAACTTCTCCAGCTTGGTGTGTCCCCCACGATCTGCCAGTGGACCCTCAGCTTCCTGACAGGACGGACACAACAGGTCAGACTGGGAAATATATCATCCACAACACGAACCACGAGCACTGGAGCCCCGCAGGGATGCGTCCTCTCTCCATTGCTCTTCTCTCTCTACACGAACGACTGCACCTCAACGCACCCAGCTGTCAAATTCATAAAGTTCGCAGACGACACCACGGTCATCGGTCTCATCAAAGACGGCGACGAGTCTGCGTACCGACAACAAGTGGAGCAGCTGGAGCTCTGGTGCAGCCGTCACAACCTGGAGCTGAACACGCTCAAGACAGTTGAGATGATGGTGGACTTCAGGAAACATCCATCACCACAGCTACCCCTCACACTATCCAACTGCCTGGTGTCAACCGTTGAGACCTTCAAGTTCCTGGGAATCACAGTCTCCCAGGACATGAAGTGGGAGGTCAACACCAACTCTATCCTGAAAAAGGCCCAACAGAGAATGTACTTCCTGAGGCTGCTAAAGAAGCATGGCCTGCCACAGGAGGTGCTGCAACATTTCTACACGGCTGTCATCGAATCCATCCTGTGTTCTTCCATCACCGTTTGGTTCGGGGCCGCCACAAAAATGGACAAAATCCGACTTCAACGGACAGTTAGGACGGCGGAAAAAATCATTGGCACCGCCCTACCCACTCTCGAGGACTTGCACACTGCAAGAATCCAAACTAGGGCGCGGAAAATCCTACTGGACCCTCCGCACCCTGCCCACCACCTTTTCCAGCTACTCCCCTCAGGCAGGCGCTACCGATCCATGCTCACCAAATCCAGCAGACATTTAAACAGCTTCTTCCCCCAAGCCATTAACTCTTTGAACTCTTTCAACAGTAGCCAAAATGGAACTGTATAGTGCCACTTAGCAGTTTTTTTGACAACGATACTAGTGCAGCGTGTTCTACCGGAAACAAATTCCTTGTGTGTTCTACATACTTGGCAATAAAGATGATTCTGATTCTGATTCAAATTGTCTTTGCAGGTGAATTTAGGAAAGCAATGCCAATCAAGTTTCGTGATGCAAATTCAAGGGGCCTGTGTAGAAGACACAAGAAGCCACCAATGCCCCCACCCCCTAAAATCAAACAAACACTATAGCTTGCTAAAGTTGCATGACGTAAACATGCTTGCCTACTGTATATTCCCAGTCCCGAGGATGATGGATCATGTGGCCCGTGGAGGTAGCGTGGGAGCTGCATGGAATGATGGGAAATCATCATGTACCCACGCATGCATACAAATACACATGTGGCTGCCAATTTTGAATGTCAAGGGAAAGTCCATTTATTCCAAGAGTGTGTTTCAAAAACTGAACTTAAATTAGTTCACCACACACAAAGTGAAATAGTGCTTTTATTATTTGTTTCAGCTTTTAAGATTATGGCAGAAAGACAAAAACAGTATTTGGAATACTCCAAATGGCCAACAGCAAAGGATCTTGAACAGAGAAATGCTGTTCTTCTGAAATATATTCAAGTCATATTCTCCCAGTACTTTGCTGGGCTTTCTTTTGCGTTAATGACAACATCAAGGTGGCATGGCACGAAAGCAACCAAGCTTTGGCACAGTTTAGGTATTACAGTAGATGAAAATGCTTTGTTATAGGCGTTCCGGATCATCTACCTTTCAGGGGTTCTCTTCCTTCATTCTCCTGTAGATGAGTGGTTCTTAACCTTTTTAGAGGTAGCCAACCCAATCAGTTAAACAGGCACATTCACTGAAACCTTGAGTGAAAAATAAATACAGTACATGTATATTTTTATTCAATATATGGAAAACACGTAAAAAAACCTGAAGAGATAAGTCTACTTTTTATTATATGACGTTGTATCACAACAGTCACATGTTGATGATTAAGTGAACTACATTTCTGACAGCACTGATTGGACAACCAATGTCATGTGATCATCAACATCGGGTGATGGCCAAGCGGGGGTGTCCTAACTAATTAACATGTGTCTGACCAACCACGGTAGAAGCTCCGTCCAACCCCTGAGACGGACTCACCGGACCAAGGTTAAGAACCACTTGGCTAGACAATACCACATACATTTTTTTAGGAGTTCAATTCAGGTGAGTTTGATGGTCCATCGACCACTGTTATTTCACGGTTCTCAAAACGGCTAATTGCTCTCTTTGGATTTATGGGCAGTTTCCAAATCCTGATGGAAAATAAAACTATTTTCCACCACAAAGCACTTTGACACTATGAAACGTAAAGCGCTTGAAGTCCAAGAAGATAGCCGCGTTGACTATCAACTTGAGAAAAGACACTGAACTTTGAACCACTGTGCATTTGATCTGTACTTTTCAGCATTATTCTGTTTTTTTTAACTTTGATTTGGTTTTGTTTCTTCCTTTTTTGTCTTCCTTGTTCGATTTTGTTCCCACCTGTTCTTATCATACAGCTCCCTTGTGTTAATCAATTAGCTCCCTCAATCCTTTGTGTCTTGTGTCGGTCTTCCTGGTTGTCTTATCCATTTACTTGGATTAAGATCCCCAGTTCCTGTCAGTCTTTGTTGGATCGTTGTTGCAGTCTGTTATGGGTTTTGGTTTGTCCGTTTGCTTTTTCTGACTTTTTGTGTATTGGCTTTAGTTTTTCTAGTGTGCCCCTGCAATTGTCTTTAATGGATTTTGTTCAGCACACCAAGGTTCTCCTACCCCTCTGCTTTTCTCTTGGTGGTTGGGGGTGCGTTCACTACACATGACACATAACTATTTGTCCTTAGCCCAGCACAGAAGCTTCTTCTGACTTTTTTTGGTTCAGGACAGGCTACCATCACCCCAGTCACTTGTAACGATAATGCCAATATTGCAATATTAAAATTGCCATATTGTTTTTGTTGTGTCAGTTAAATTTTAATTATGCATATTTTGGCCCCATACAATTAAGACCCACCCTAATCCCCCTTTTGAAATGAATGGACTTTCAATATCCACATTATCATTCACCCATAATGAGTTGTAAGAAACCGGAAACAAACAAAAAAAAACATACTTTGCACAGATGGATGCACACACATTGTTGGAAAAAATGCGCAGGTATGTCACATGAAGTGTGTGAAAAAAGTTCCAGGGCTGGTGTCACAAAACATATTTTTCAAATCTAAACTGCAAAATTTTACAGTTGAAAAGTGCAGTCAGGTCCAGAACGATTAGGGCATTGACACAATACTCATCTATTCGTCTGTAAACAACACCACAATCAATTTGAAACAAATGTGCTTTAACTGCAGACATTGAGGATATTCACATCCAAATTACATAGACAATGTAGGAAGTACAACTGTTTGTAGAGTTGGTATGGCTCCCACTTTGTAGGTGACCAAAAGCAATCCAACAGGTGTCTGCCCAGCTTTTCTGTTATTATAGTATTATTAGCATTTTTATGCGCCTTATTGTCTGCTGCACCTTATATATGGAAAAAGTTTAAGAATACACCATCCATTGGGGGTACACCTTATACTCCGGTGCGCCTTATACACTGGAAAATATGGTAATTTAAATTCTTAATTAATTTACCTGGGCTGCTTTTCCTTGAGGGTCCTAGAATACCTCAGTAACATAAACTAGGCCCACCAATATCAATGTATCTCACCATTATTTCTGAGCCAAAAATATGCATGTAATCACATCACCTTTGTTTACACATTCAAAATTTTACAAATTCAAATTACAGTTGAAAAATGGCACCCTTCAATTTTCCTCTATATGGCCCTCAATTGAAAAAGTATGGACACCCCTGTATTTAACCAGGTAAAATCAAATAAAAGCTTACTGAGAGAAAAAATGTAAACATTTAGGAATAAAATCCAAACTACATCTGACAATGGAACGGATTCACTAATTGATTGCAAAGAATTTGCCACCAAATCTTTAAGAGTAAAGATCGCAATTCTCCTCTTAGGGAGATATGTTGTAATTCCTGCACTATTCACCTGGTTTCAAATTAAAGCTAAATATCTGCAATGAAAGTGCATCTTGTCCATTTCCATGCGCCCACCTGGATACAATACATATGTACACACACAGGCATTCACACAAATGCATTATGACTCACACGTGTGCACGTGTGCATGCACACCCACGCACACAATCACATTCTGAAAAGTTAAATCACCATGGAAACATGTGCGCACAGACACACACACGCGCACACACACACGCGCACACACACACACATGTTGTAAATGTACTCTCAAATTAAATATGATATCAAAATTAACAACGCTTTGGAAACATCACACCCTCAAAGTCCCACAGGTGGGACTACTTTGTCAGGACCACAGTCACATTGGGGTGGGGACCAGAAGCAGAGCTGGTTTGGCCTCCATTTAGCAGACTCTGTTGGCCGGTGCGGACCTGGGCCAGCTTCGCGCTGCGGCCGGTTCCTGCATATGTGCTTGGTGGCGGAGTGTGACAGTGTGTCACAAGCAGGACTCTGCATTGTCGTGGAGCATTTTCTTCTCCTGATCCGTGTGGTTCCCGTTGTGAAGCACCAAATACCTGACACACACCACATCAAAGAAGGCACAACATGTCAAACGGAAGATATTTTCATCCCAAGTCACACGTGGACACAGCGAGGGAGTGGTCTACTTTTTGAAAACAAATTCCCCTATTTTATACACTGGTAATTGTGAAATTATAAACAGTGCCACATACTTTTATATCACATAATACAGTACATCTGCACTGGCAAATGGCTGTCACGCAATGCTTATAAGAAAGTTGATTTTTGCGCACGTGTGCTGTTCAGCAGCAGCTGTATTACTCGTTCTCTCCCTTGCTCCTCAAGGCTGCCTTTGGCTTCCTTTAGCTGTCAATCAACACCAAGCGTGAAAGTAGAATGTCGAACTGAGCTTTCAATGCAATACAATGCTGGCAAGGTCATGTGATTGATTTTGTCCTCATTCAGATGTTAATATCTTGAATATTCTTAACTCGCCGATGATACGATAACACCCTATCGTCTAGGCCGAGACCAAATGAAATATAAACACGTCAAGTGGAATGAAAATAGCCGAATCCAAATGTAATGTTATTTACAATTCACGGGAGTCGGATATTCCTTTTACCAATTCGAACAAGCGTCATGCAAAAAGTTCAATCAGAATAGCCGTGCTGTGTCCAGTCTGCACGTGTTGTGTTTTAACGTAAATGCATTGTGACATCATTGCATTTACAATTTAACTCATTCGCTGCCATCCCTGAATTTATTCGGGCATTGAGAATATGACGTGGAGCGCCATTCCCGAATTGGTTTGGTTTTCGGTTTTTCTTGCGGGGGTGCCGATCAAGCATTGGTAAGACCTCTGGCAATGTTTTTTCCCTTCCTTTTTTTCCATGTTTAGCGCTTTGTTACAGCTTCAACTGTTGTTAAAGTGCTATATACAGCAAACCAATATGTATGTATTGCGTTGTATTTTGGACAACCACCCTCATTTCAAGCTCATATAACTCCAGAACCACATAACATAGGAATTAACTTTTTTTTTGAAAGAAGAGAGTCTAAGGTTGTATTGAATGTTGTATTGCAGGAGTGTCAATCTCATTTTTGGCCATGGGCCACATTGTAGTTCCAGTTTCCCCTCACGGGCCATAATGAATTTGGGGAAACCATTAGAATGTTTCATCTCCTCCACATATTACATATAGATCATGCAAAAAATTAATGAATAACTAGTTTTCAAATCTGAAGTCAGCAATAATGACTGTTATTGTGGTTTACAGACAACAATTTGAAAATTTGGTTCAGACATCATGGGATTTCACAAGTTTGATTTGCTTTCGTGGGCCGAAAAAAAATGATGTGGTGAGCCAGATTTGGCCCCTGGGCCTTGACTTTGATACCTGTGCTGTATTGTATAAAGCTGTATTGAATGTTTATGTCGTCCTTAAACTCAATATTCTGTGGTTCCTGCAATTTGAGTGACAATGACAAAAACCCTGGCACTGGACGGGACACATTTTTGCACATCGTCTGGCAGTGAATGAGTTAAAATGGCAACATCTTTCCAAAGCTCCTCTGCTATTTTTTTGTAACTTGTTTTTAGATTTGACCTTAAAAACATGACACCTATGTACTTTCCAAAATGTACAAATGAATTGCATCTTCATAAAATTGATGTTTACCATCAATCTCTGCATTTCACGGCTACAACATAGTTTATCTGATTCAACAAGTGGAGCAGATCAGAAAAGATCACGTCAGATGTCAACAGGTAGCCAGAAATTTCATTTTGAATCATTTTAATCGGAATGACAGAAAAACTCCCAAAACAGATTTTAACATTGTGCTTGTGATTCAACTGGTGCGTGGGCAGTTAATGTCATGGCAGGATTAAGCGTCGTTGGTCCATTATGGCGTCACGCCGGTACCGGGAAATACCACATCTCGTTATGGCAAACCAAAGCTTATTAGAAGTGCCAAAAAACAAAAAAGCCCAGCTGTGCGTAGTCGGGTAGGAAAGCAACAGAAATGAGGTGACCCTCTGCACTCTCGTTATTCCTACACCCGTGGAACACCTCGAACGCAGCATTCACTGGATTTAATGAGGACCAACAGACGGAACATTTTTACTTTCTACTCCATGTGTGTGTGTGTGTACGTGTGTGTTGAGCATCTCACAGTAGATTAGAGGTTCATTACTTCCGGATGAGTGACAGCCGTGGCGCACCATTAGTCAACTAATCACTCTCAGAAGAGATTTTAGTGTGTGTGTGTGTGTGTGTGTGTGTGCGCGCGCGTGTGTGTGTGTGTGTGTGTGTGTGTGTGTGCGCACGCACACGGTATACGTGGCCAGCGTCCATGATCACTTCCAGTAAGGCGTCTTCAGGTCAACAAACACCCTTATTTTTTAGTTTGAAGTTTAAGTCATCAAACGCAAAGCGTGTACTTGATGTATTTATTATGTGGCGTCGCCATGACAACAATCAAGTTCGGGTTTACTGGAATTGTTTTGTTATTTATTGTGACTGAAGTAGTAAAAAAAGTGTGGCCAAATGTCACCATCCAGGTAATGCACCTAGAATAAACCGCAACCAGTTCAAATTAGAGTGCAACTTTGAACCCTTTTGTTCACACTTGTCACTGCAGCCTGTCAACTTCTGTTATTAATGTTGGCAGTAAAGTCGGACGTCAGCCTTCACAGCGCACTACAATTTACAAGCTTCTCTCCTCGAGAGTTTTGATATCGAACATGTTGAACTGTCAGTGCTGTCGATAGTTATTCCAAATCAGTTTTCTTCTGTGTACATGTTATTCATGCGTTGGTATGCTTGTCACAACAGTGAACAGCTCTTCATATGCTGAAAAATAATGTTTTAAAATGTTCAATGTTTTTTCCAGAATATTTTGTTTCAAGCATTTGAACATTTTCCAAATGTATGTATTTTAAAATATTATTTCAGCAGAACTATCGTCATGAGTATCTCCATTGTTTCTTTTTTAATATTACAAACACCGTAAGTACAATTTGAAGTTGTCTTGTTTTATTGTTTCATTAACACTACTATGTGTGGATATAGCCTCAAAGTTAATATTGTGATTATATTTGATCTGCATTATCTCCAAACCAAAATGTGTAGGAGGAGTCAGTCTTTGTGGGTTCAAATGGAAAAAAACAAATAAGCATCAAAACGCTTGCTACTAAACAGAATTGCAGACTTCCTTTTTCTGGAATTGTTTTTTGGAAGATTTTATGGGTCTGCTTATGGATAGATGGATTTGCCTTTATTAGTCTCACAGTGGAGAAATTTACATTTTACAGCAGCAAAGTGATGAAAGGAATGAAAGTAGAAAAACAAAATACATGGGCTGCTGGAAAGGCAGCCACTCGCGCGGCGCCGTCTTGAAGTCAAAAGAACCAAAAAATAAAAATAAATAATATGACAACACAAAGACACAGAGAGGCATTCATTCTTAAGCACTTTCTGTACCCTCTTTGTTATAAGAAGCAGTTCTAGATGAAAGAGGAGAAGATCAAAGCGTCTTTCCACCAGTGGATCAGGGACAACATGGTGGAATGTGCACGCCGACTACAAGCTAAATGTTGAAAGCAAACACGCAGCTGTAGCCTCCATTGACGAAAAGAGATTGTCTCACATCTCCTGTCCCAAATAAAGCCGCTTCAATTCCAAGCCGCAACAGTTCCACGCGGGCTCTTCAAGCCATGCATTCATTCATGAGAGCACTTGCTGACGGCTGCCTCCTCGGGCGCCATCTTGGACTCCATTGTTGACGTGCCTTTGATTTGCTGAGTGAAATTGGTTTCACGGGCTGAATCTTAATTGAAATCGATGCAGGTTTGATTCAGATAAAGAAAGTCAAATCTTGTTACTTTTCAGCCATTTGTTGGTTGATTCTTCATAACGACGCCTATCAAATTTCAATGGGGCTTTGGGGACTGATGTGTTTAATAATGTACGGCGGAACAGAGTCAATTACTGAGGTTTCTTGAGACTTGACTGTGTGCAATCATTTGAAAGAAGGATGAGTAAAATCCACTGTCCTGTTTGCCAAGCCAAATCAACTTCAGGGGAGCTGAGTTTTGAAGTGAACACATGAGGAGGATCCGCCTGCCTGCTTGATTCAAAGAAATGGTGATATATTTTGACATCGGCCCTCTTCAATCACACGACAGCATGTGATGATGTACATGAACCTTCATCTTCAGCGCCACTGACAAAGCAAACGGAGCAGAATGCTCCAGGAACTGAGCTAAACTGCTTTATTTGCAATCACACTGCAGCTAAGCTTCAGCGTTGCCACTGGCAACAAGCGTTCATCCCCCCCAAAAAAATATCATTAAATGTGATGCTTGGTGCCTTTTACCCTTTCTAAACCAGGCAACGGGCGCACACACACGCGCGCACACACATGCACACACGTAAACACACACCCACACACACAAACACGCACACAAACGCACGCATACACACACACACACACACACACACACACACACACACACACACACACACACACACACACACACACACACACACACACACATCCAATTTAAATAATGAGGTATTAGACTTCAAAGGAGGCACACTCCCGAGTCGAAAGAAATTCAGAAGCTCAGGTAGCATGGCATGCAGTGGTAGAGAAAAGGTCACTATTATTCCTTTTGTAGGAACTATATACAGACCTTAGGGGCTAAAATAAAAGTTTAGTGAACTACCTTAACACAGAGTTTAGATTAGGAATAAGCAATAGACATTGTACGATACACTCATATATGCGCACACACAAGAAGTCTGTCTCTGTGGCATCTTCTCATCTTCCTGTGGCCAAGGTAGGGGGTTTGGGGAGGGGGGGTTTGGACACATGGCTTGGCTGTGTGCATACTGCAGTACCATTCAAAGAGCTATGACCACGGACACTCACTTATAGCTCTGAAAATGGCGCTGCGATCTGCAACAGAGGCTCGTCAGGCAATCCGTGGTCTCATTGTGCGCACACGCAGACACACACATATACACGCACACAATTTGCTCCATGGTGACATGAAGCAAAACAACAATTTCAAACAAAGAAGCTATTTTTTGTCCACAACACACAGACAACAATTGTCCTCTTTTTGTGATACGCAATTGACATATTTTTCTAACTGATTCTATTCAATTTGTAATTGATATCAATGTAGGAAAGCAATGCATGTGTGCGTGTGCACGTGTGTGTGCACGTGTGTGTGTGTGTGTGTACGCCAGACTCACTTGAGCGAGCGAGCTAGAGAGCGCGAACCTGCGGGTGAGGTTTAGAGCAGCTAGACAGACACTGGCCTGGTGTTGCACAACCAGAGCAGCAGTTTGGAGGCGGAGGAGCAGCTGCTGGAGATACGATCAGGGAGGACAAGGAGGAGGGGGAAAGAAGCAGGTGAACCACAGATGTGGTTAAGGGGGAAATTTGGTTAAGGAGGAAAGAGGATGCAAGAAAATGTACAATGGCATGTGATGTGCAAAATATGACACGAGCAAACAAAAGGATGGAGGATGAGTGGATGGAACATCAACGGACCAATGACAGGCAGAGGTGATGAAGATGGAGAAAAATTGCAAACGAAACGGAGGACACAAAAGGTTTTAAGACAAAAAAAGAAAGAAAAGAATGATGAAAGGGAGGTGGGGAAGCGAAATAGAGGATGAAAAAAACAAGGGGATGGTGAAAAGGAGGATGAAGAATAAAGGAAAATGAATGATGGAAGGGAGGAGAGGAATTGAAACAGGGAGTAAAAGGTAAAGGAGGCGTAAAACAAAAATGATAAAAGTGTCAGATGAATGGGAATGAGCGGAGACACAGAGAAGGAGTATGAGTCAGGAAGGATGTGTCGTCAGAAGGACAAAGTGCAGGATAAATGGAGGAGAGGGAGGAGCGAAGGAGGTGAAGAGAAAAGGGCAAATTGAAAGATGGAAATCAAGGGTGAGAGGCAAGAAGGAAACGGAGATGAATATGGATGGAAAGTCAAACAAGAAAAATGTATTGAAAAAGAAAAGAGGATAAAAACGGGAAGGGGACAAAAGGGAGGGTGAAAAACAGGGTTAATGTTCACGTGTACAGTCAATCAACGAGAGACCAGATGAGCATTTACATTGGCGAGACTGTGAGCTGTATCCATGTTCCATTCCCATTTTCAACAACAAATGATGAGCATCATCATCTTTGTGCAAAGGAGACTGCAGATACATATGTCAGACATTCCAAAACATTGGAACACTTCTATTGTTGATTTTGAATTCTATTCACATTTATGATTAATGGTTTCTGGTTACATAAAATTGAATTTTGTTTTTGTCAATAAAGTGTTTTTTCTGATATCTCGACATGAACCTCTCACAGTCAAGAATTATTTTAGATGAAATGACTTGTCTTCTCAAAATACCTCTCAGTTTCTCATGAATCTGGTGTATCCATTGTGTCATACGTTTGAATCATTTGGTCAGTATGGTTCATGTCTCCGGTTGAACGTAGTTTTGGTAAATTAAAATCAAATCTCAAATTTGGTGAACAAAAAACTCCATAAAACAAATCAATGTGAGTGTCAGCATTTTGCAATTTCGAGAAAACGGAATAATATCAACTCATGAGATGTTGTCAGAGCAAAGAATTTAGATAACAAAAGATATAATATTGAACTAAGGATGAAAAAGGGCAACTTTAGATGTAAATCTTGAAGCGTAAAAAAACTAAGTGCAAATTAGGAAAAAAAATGGTTCCACAGCATCTTTAGTGTGTTGAAATTTATGGCAAAATGCTTGAGAGAAGCAGCGATAGTGTTTGATTGTGATTATGTGTGTGCATGCGTAAGAGCTTGCTTTATTGTGATTGGCATCCGAGACGAACATTTCCTGTTAGGATTTTTCTCTCTTTGCTTTTGTTTATGTCTACAAGACATTGTTATCTACATGCATGCTCACACGCACACACACACGCGCACACATGCACACACACATAAGCTCTAAACACTGCTGGCAAACAAAAAGGTCAAACATGATTTGGACAGCTAATTATATCAAAATAATATTCAGAAATTCTCAAATGCTTCCAATTAAGACCACCACTGTTTTCCTTTGTCGGATTTCACAACAAAAAGAACAACAAAACAAACAAACAAACAACTTGTGTGGTTGTTGACTTGTCAGCAGGGAATATCTGCAGGACAGATACCAAAAAAAATTTCCTGACACTAAAAGAACAAAGAAAAAAATATTTATTCAGGCTTAAAACATATTAATACGGAAGACCTTTCATCTCAATCTACAAGTCCAAATCATCCAAAATTTGAAATCCATATGAACTTAATTCCAGATAATTTCATTGAAATCCTTCAAGGACAACCGTCGCCTCCGGACAAGTTGGTTCCATAATTTGTAAAATGGAGTCAAATGACTTCTACTGAGCGTATTTTACAAAGATTCCACGGCATATGGCTATATTTTACGTTTTAAGACTCGCGCTGAATATTCCGGAAGTCTTGTTTTTGAGTTGGTGACGAGTCTTCACGTCACGTCACTGAAGGAACGCCCCTGACCGAGAAAGTAGTAGTAGTCCTTTCATCACGTCAATGCATTTTGTGGTACTTTGTTTGGTCTGAAAACTTCGTGTTGATCCGTTCCAAGGAAATAATCAGCCCGTTTCCACGGACTTTGTCACCATCTTCTGGCTCTTTTGGGTGCTACATTTCCCCCCCAGATACCTCAAAATGACACGGAATAAATTCTTCAATCGATTGCAAACATGTATGCTTTCCTCTTCAAAACTATTTGAATCATATTCATAACTGGATGAGTAAAAAGAAAGCATAGTCTCCGAACCTGAAGCCATTGTTTTGATTCTCGAGCAAGGCAAGACGTCTTGGCGTGACACCACGAACAAGGGGGCGGGACCTTCTGAAACTGGCCACTTCCGTTTTCAAATAGAAGTACTTTTTAGACACTTTCAGTCATTTTTATTGGTGTTTTGCATTTGACTAAAAATATCATACTGCGTGTTTTGGGTATTTTAGATGCTATAAAACGTTTTTCTGATGTCAGTTAGGAAACAAAAAAGTGATGTCGGTTGTCCTTTAAATGTCAATTTCTGAAACTCAGGCTTTAAATGCAAGATACACCAAATCCATTTGTCAAATACAACACCTATAATCCAAAACCTCCAATCTCGAACCTTTAATCCAAGGACTTGAACATAGGTTTTATATATATATATATATATATATATATATATATATATATATATATATATTACCGATCCATGCGCACCAAATCCAGCAGACATTTAAACAGCTTCTTCCCCCAAGCCATTAACTCTTTGAACTCTTTCAACAGTAGCCAAAATGGAACTGTATAGTGCCACTTAGCAGTTTTTTTTTTTTTGACAACGATACTAGTGCAGCGTGTTCTACCGGAAACAAATTCCTTGTGTGTTCTACATACTTGGCAATAAAGATGATTCTGATTCTGATTCTGATTATATCTTTAAGACAAAAATCGAATGCCAAGTCCTAAAACCTAAAACCTTGAATACCAATCTTGAAAACTGTCCAAAATTCAAGACTAATCTAATCACTAACCCCAATTTCTTATATGAACACCTGAATCCATCAAACAAAGATCTAAACTCCATAAATGAATATCTTAAATATGAGACCTTAAAATTAGAGAAAGTCAGAGAGGCCAGACTGAGATGGTTTGGACATGTCCAGAGGAGAGAGAGCGACTATATCGGGAGAAGGATGCTGAGCCTTGAACTGCCAGGAAGGAGACCGAGAGGAAGACTGAAGAGGAGGTTTATGGATGTGGTCAAAGAGGACATTAAGGTAATTGGTGTGAGAGAAGAGGATGCACAAAACCAGGTTAGATGGAGGACACTGATTCGCTGTGGCGACCCCTGAAGGGAAAAGCCGAAAGGAAAAGAAGAAGATGAGACCTGAAAATGTCCCCCTTGAAGAAAAGTTCACAAATCAAGGATTTAAAATTTTAGGTCTCTCAGCAAAATTCTGATTTCAACTCCTGATGGTAAAGACATTAGATCCACGTTTTCTAATCCAGAGATTTAAATCCAAGCTTGCACTTGTTTCCTTGTAACGCATAATAGCCATGGAAGGTCAACTGTATTTCGTACGTTTCAACCTCGGCTCTTGGAGGCAGCCAGCAGAGCCTCCCAGATGATGTTCTGACATAATGAAACTCCACTTTTCTTGACATGACATTTACTGTATGCTAAATGCGACGTCTCTGGTTGGAGAGGCAGCACGTGTCCCCAATGGGTCCATTTTAGCTCAGTCCTTTTCAATAAATCGCTGGGTCTCACACCCACACCTTTACATCACGTACGACGTGGTGTGTACTGATCACGCTGGAACATGCAATTTACTCCCAAGATTCATTTTGCCTTCAAGAGACACTGGTTATTTTATTTATTCATTTATTTGACTGAGTTTATATTAATGGATTCTTGGAGCGATTCATACCGTCTATGACGACTCATCCCGTATAGATGTGCCGCGATGATTGCAACAAGATCATTTCACTTTCTCGTCTGTGGATGCCACTGATTTTTTAATTGTTTTTGATATTTTTCAGTGTCTGGCCCACCTTTGATGATTCATCTACATGGAAGGCTGTCAAACTCATTTTTTTTTTGCCGCGGGCCACATTGTAGTTACGGTTTCCTCTCGGGCGCTGTTATGAATTTGGGGAAGCCGTTAGGATGTTTAATCCACTCCACATATGACATATATGAACAAATTACAACAAATTGATTAATAACGAGTTTTCAAATTTGAAGTAAAAAATAATGACTTATTGTGGTTTACGTGGGACCATTTGGAATTTTGATTCGGACTTTAGCAATCATCATGGAAGTTTGATTTGCTTTCGTGGGCCAAACAAAATGATGTGGTGGACCAGATTTAGCCCCCGGGCCTTGACTTTGTCGCCCTTGATCTACAGTGTAAGAATTGTTGCTCGCGGGATCAATAATAAATTAGACAAAATGCTATCATGCAGATATAAACGATTCCCCAGTGATGGAATGTGCGGAAGTGGGCTACAAAGTAGAGATATTCAAGTAAATAATGTAGAATGTGAACAAAACTAGTGGGTCCCAAAGTGTAAGGAGAATATATATCTTAGGAGAAAATGCTCTTATTTTCTGAAAGTGTTAAAGGGTACGTATAACATTTTCAATAAAATTGTTTTTTTTCGGATAACTTTGGAAATAATCATAGCACCATTTTACAAGGTGATAGTTTTCAGCATAAAAAGATTTTTGTTATAAAAATAAGTTGAAACGCACGGTAGCAATGAGCCTAACAGTAGCAGAGTGGCACTTACTTGAGTACGTGCGTGGAGCCATTGATGCGTGTGGCGGCGCAGGCCGCATGAGGTCCCATCAACACGGAAGGTCGGCGGTAGCGCTTGCGTCCGCAGCACAGGATGCTGAGGAAGGCACGGCGGAAGGACTTGTTGAGGAAGGCATAGAGGATGGGGTTGAGCATGGAGTTGATGTAGCCCAGCCATAGGCAGGCCGCCCACAGCTGGTCGGGCGCCGTGTAGCCAATGAAGGGGTCCACTACGTTGGTGATGAAAAAGGGCGCCCAGCATAGGCAGAAGCAGCCCATGATGACGCACAGAGTCTTGGCCGCCTTAGTCTCCACGCGCATGCGGTGGTTGCGCTGCTGGGCGGCCGAGTCCGATGACGACGAGGCGCCACCCGCACGCTGCAGTGCGCCGATCTGGAGGGCGTGCGCCCGCGCCGTCACATAGATCCTTTGGTAGGCCAGCACCATTAGCGCCAGTGGTATA
Organism: Hippocampus bargibanti; assembly: GCF_051943395.1. Classification (NCBI taxonomy): domain Eukaryota; kingdom Metazoa; phylum Chordata; class Actinopteri; order Syngnathiformes; family Syngnathidae; genus Hippocampus; species Hippocampus bargibanti. Next base: position 12,785,253 of record NC_142735.1, read on the forward strand.
TAAAAGGCCACCACTGAGCACGTCACCGCGTATGGCTGGTTCACCAGGAACACGCATGACGTGGTGTTGCTGCCTTCCGTGTGGCGACGCTCATCGATCTGTGTGCATATGCGACACATTGTTTAGCAGGACTCGGGGGCAAAGAATGTCATTGGTCAGCAGCACATGCTTCATTGTCCTTGACATGCATACAAAGAAGTTTACTCTACCGTATCAGTCTATATTATCAACAGACCTCACAGGGCAGAGGGACCAAGTTAATAGCATGTGAAGAATTAAATAGGTTTTACCACGTTTTTTGTTTTAATTCAATGGGCATTGTGATGCTCCCGGGGTCTCCACCTTGGCCACCTGGGGGCGATATAATAGAGACATTTGTCTATACAAGCAGACGGTTATGACTTCTCAGCAGTGGTGGGCCGTGGATTTCATCGCTATGCCTTCAGGAGTGCTAAATCTGAATTAATCCAGACTGAAAAAAGTGTGGTGTGATTTACTACAAGTCCACTAGCTGGTACCATTAGCCAGGACATAAGTGACCGATCTTTCTTAATGATGTCGATTTTTTTCTTGAAAAGTCCGTCTTGAAAATGGCTTTAACAGTAAATCTCCAACCAAACACGTTTCTTCTCCTCCTTCAGCCATTGTGGGTTTGCAAGACTGCTATTAAATCAACACAATATATTTGCTTACAGATACAGTGTGTTAGCTCTGGCCAGTATGCTCTTGTCACTAACTTTGACGTTGATCAGCGCCTTCAAAAAGGCTGTAACAAACGCTCAGCCCGCCACCTCCATTAATTTTCGCGAGACGTTCTCGTTGACGCATTTAAGTATCGCATTACGACAGCACATGCACGTTTTCCGGGTTATCGTGCTCGACATCAATTCCTTTGTACTGCCACCCTCCAACTTTAGATCCACCTTCAAACTCAATCTGAACCTCAGAGTAAGGAAAACCCCCCAAGTGTTCCTCATATCCAAAGCCTTCATCTTATCCCTACCCAGTCATCTATTCGCTCCCCTTCATCACAACATATCTCCTCCTATTTGTATTTGCCTGTATTGTTAATTTTCCCCTGTAAACATATTTAAACACCCCCTTTAAGCCACATCTCTTCATACCTGTGCTCTGACCGGCACAGCAACTGATCTCCAGTTAGCCCCCTAATGAATCCCCTCCCCTACAAAGGCGTTGGTTACCCCTTTTGGGTTGCCAACTCAAACTCCGATTGGTTAAAGGAACCGTTTCATCAACATTTATTTTAAAGCCCCAGGACTTGCAGAACTGATTGTGAAGGCTTCCAGGTAGATTTCTGACCCTGGTAACAAATAATGGCTGAAATGTGATTGGTTAAATGCATACGTACCGAAACGCACGTCTGGAAGTAGCGCAACAGGGGAAAACTAATGAAAGGAAACAACCCGAAAGACAATTTGGAACTATTTAAGAAGGATTCACGGAGAAAATATAATTCACATCAGTCTGTGATTCTGATATTTTTAGGTCAGCAGAGAAGGCTTTGCAGGCCTTGACAGTCCGCTACTGCTTCTGAGTGAGCCGCACCATAATTGGTCGTTCTCCGGAGAGAAAAAATAATATATGCCTGAGCATGTTGTGTGATTGTTGATCTACATGTGTTGCTCCTCTCTTTGTGTCACAACATCTTTTAAAACAATCAACATTTTTGTTTCAGTTCAGCGTCTCCAAAGTTACAATGGATCCCACACGCACACGCAGTTTTGCACCTGCAGATTCAGTTATTGTGTGAGGGCCGGTCCAGTCGTTATCACCCTGTAAATTGTGCACGGAGCCAGTCAAAACGATTCAGAGCCTGATGGAGACTAAGAAATTATCATACAGTAAAGTCTCGTTATATCGATATCGGTTATATCGATAGTACCGCTTATTACGATACTATTTTCATTTCCCTTGCACATTTCTAGTCTTCTTATGTATAATTAGTACCGTTTAGTACGATACCCAGTTATTACGGTGCTCCTTTTCATCCCCCGCCGGCCATTTTTGTTGTTTATATCCATATATCCGTCGCGCCATTGGTCAACTTGGTCACGTGTCTTGTTACGTGAGCCGCCATCGGTCGCGCCATTGGTCGACTTGGTCACATGAGCCGCCATCGGTCGCGCTATTGGTCGACTTGGCCGTGTGACTTTGTCACGTGACACGCCATCGGTCGCGCCATTGGTCAACTTGGTCACGTGTCTTGGTTACGTGTCACGCCATCAGTCGCGCCATTGGTCGACTTGGTCAGGTGACTTGGTTACGTGCCCAGCACCCGTGTAGCAGAGCCATTTTCATTTTCAGACGCTAGCTCGTGTGTAGCAGACGAGATTGAAGTGTTTGTGTTAAAAGGTAAAAATGGGAAGCAGAAGAAGATTGATGACTTTTTTAAATTGTATACATAATACAGTAAGATGTAAGCGTTGCAGTTTCCCTGTTGTGTTATGTACATGCCCACTGTACTGTATATGAATGCAATCGTTTTTTGCAACAATGTTTCTTGTTTTGTATGCTGAAGCGCGATGATTTTGAAAATTATTAACATTCCATACTGTGTATTAAAGGACAGCCGATGTCACTTTTTATTCAAATGCAAATAAAAATGACTTCACGCCAAGACGTCTTGCATTGCTTGTGAATCCAAACAATGGCTTCAGATTCGGATAATATGCTTTCTTGTTACACATCCAGTTATGAATATGTTTCAAATACACTGTAGTTCTGAAGATTAAAGCATACCTGTTTACAATCATTAAAGAATTATATGTGCCATTTTGAGGCAACATTGGGGGAATATCTCTCACCCAAAAAAAAAGGGAGCTAATGGCCAGCTCCGTTTCTTATATGGCGCTTGGCTGCCCTCTTTTGGCGGCTTTTGTTTAATGCAGTTCGGCGCAGGATCGGATATATCGATAGTCCCGGTTATATCGATATTTTTTCGGACTCCCTTGAATATCGATATAACGAGACTTTACTGTATTTAAAAGTTTCATGCTGTTATATGCAGCGGTAGTCGGTAGTCGAGTGGTTAGCACACCGGCTTCACAGTGCAGAGGTCGCTGGTTCGCGTCCCGGTCCGGCCTCCCTGTGTGGAGTTTGCATGTTCTCCCCGGACCCGCGTGGGTCTTCTCCGGGTCCTCCGGTTTCCTCCCACACTCCAAAAACATGCATGGCAGGCAGATTGACCACTCCAAATTGTCCCTAGGTGTGAGTGTGAGAGTGACTGTTGTACGTCTTTGTGTGCCCTGCGATTGGCTGGCAACCAATTCAGGGTGTCCCCCGCCTCGTGCCCGAAGACAGCTGAGATAGGCTCCAACAACCCCCGCGACCCTAATGAGGAATAAGCGGTACGGAAAATTAGATGAGATGAGATGCTGTTATATGCTTCGTCAACATGTGTGACTCGAATACACAATTGAAGCACAGACAACCTGGAGTCAATCAGGTCAACAGACACAGCAAGTTAAACTGTCATCTTCATCTAGGAGATCTAGCCTTGGACAGAATTTAGGACTTGGGATACTCCTTGTGTGTGTGTGTGTGTGTTATGTATGCATGAATGTATATTTTTACATTCCCAACAAAACACCAGTGACAACAAGGACACTTTAACTAAGACCATCCGGATGTGGCATTTGTCCAAAACTGCGTCACTGTCAGACTTTGGGACTTTTAATTAGACCCTCAGAAAGGAATAAAAGTGACAAACGACACAACCACTCTGTGTGTGTGTGTGCGTGTTGGTAAAATTGGACCACAAGCCAAGTCGCTAAGTGAGGATGAGCAACAGAGGTGAGGGAGTAACTCATTCTGGTCTCACAGGATGACACCTGCCTTGCATTCTATCGAAGCAATAAATGGCACTAAATACAAAACAACATTGTTAAAAGGCTTTTTGGAGACAATTTTGAAACAAAAGTGCTCAGTAAAGGATCATGCAATGTTTTTGTTGCTATTAGGCAGCATTTCAACATGTTTTGGTAGTTGCCTTGAGGGGGAGGCGGGGGGGGGGGGTCAGTGAGTTTCATGAAAAGCATCTGCAAGCTTCATCTGTGTTGTTCACATTCAATTTTCATAATTTCTTAATTAACTCATTCACTGCCATTTACGAATTTATTCGGGAATTGAAAATATGACGTAGAGCGCCATTCCCCAATTTGTTCGGGTTTTGTTTTTTTCTTGTTTGGGTGCTAATAAAGCGCTGGCCATCGCTTCGCTGGCCTCTGGCAATGTTTTTTTACATTTTTCAAGGGGGTAGCATTTCCTTTTTTTCCATGTTAGCGCTTTGTTCCAGCTTCAGCTGTTGTTAAAGAGTTATATCTACCAATATGTATGTATTGCATTGTATTTTGGACAGTCACCCTCATTTCAAGCTCATATAACTCCAAACCCATATCATTTAAGAATTAACTATTTATTTCTGATGAAAGAAGAGAGTCTAAGGTTTCTTATGCTGTATTGAATGTTTATGTAGTCCCAAAACTCAATATTCTGTGGGCCCTAGAATTCGAGTGACAATGACAAAACCCTGGCACTGGAGTGGACACATTTTGCACGTCTGACAGTGACTGAGTTAAAACTAGTATTTAAGATTAAAAAAAGAATCCATCTATTATCCAAGTCAAATATTCCTCATATGTGAGAATAATATCATTCAAAATCATTAAGTGAACACAAAAACATTTTATGAGTGCAATCATGGGTTTGCTGCCATTGTCTATGAGCTGAATTCAAATATCAAAGGCTCTTTCTCGCACGAAGGGCCCATTTTGAGAAAATAATGAGAACAAATCCATCCTTGGTTTTGTTAGTGAGGATGTTCCCTTTGTCTTTGGTTGCCCACAATAAAAGGTCACTCGATAAAATGTGCAGTTTTACTGTACTGGGGAGTAGAGGGGTGGTATTGTTGTTGGTTGAGAAAACCAATCACTGTGCATCTGCTGTGACCACAATTTACCCAGTGTGATGTCAATCTTGTCAATACAAAAAAACTGCAATTGTGCCGCGATTTGTGTTCTTTTCAAGAGAAATAATAATTTTTTGAAACAGAAAAACTGGAATCCAGTGGTCTCTTTTTCCCTGATTTAAAAATTGAAAACATTGAAATGCTACTTTTCTAAATAAATCCCGGATCATTGTCAGACATTTTCCCCAAAAAGGTACACTTGTGCAAAAGTAAAATAACGTTTTTATTCAAGGAAACCAATTGCAATGCTCAACGTGGACACTCACCACATGGTCGATGCCGATGGTGTTCCATCCTTGCATGATGGGCAGGAAGGAGATGAAGGTGGGGATCACCCAGCATCCGCCAATCATAAGGGCCACGCGCATGGGTGTCATTTTGTTGCGGTACACCAAAGGCTGGCAACAGATAGCGTAGTACCTACAATTACGCACGCACGCACACACGAACAAACACACACACACACACACACACACACGCACACACACACACGCACACACACACACACACACACACACATTGTTTTCACAAGTGACCATCATATCAAGCATTCATTCTAAAATGGCTCAAGTTGTGTTTTCTGTTGATGCCATATGATGGTTGCTTGCTAGAGTTCAGACGATGAGAAGCCCCGATTCTACAATTGCACTGTATGAAATACAAGACCTATGAAATACGAGACCTTTGATAAACAATACTGAATAGGTAACTGCCCTCAATGTCCCGAAAGCAGACTCACCACTGAACATTTTCTCCCATGAAAAGATTCTGTTGTCTGACGCACCCATTTAACGATTTTTACATCAATATTTGCGCCAACGCCACTTCCTGTTTATGTGTGACAATTGATCAGTATTGAGCGGTATCACAAAGCGAGCACGTCTGCTCACTCACAAGTTTAAACCTTGATACTGTGAAACATGTGCAGACCAACTGGCCTGGGTGACAGCCATGCAACGTATCCACCCTTTGCAATCTTTTTCAATCACATTTATGAACATAAACGATTGTTCAGAACCTGGGAAAGATTGGTTATCCGGTCCCCTCTGTAATCTCCCTGGTACTTTGCATACCTCTCAGCATCTCTAGTTGAGTAATGACATAAGATTACTTGAGCCCCGCAATTTTCTCTGCGTATTCAAGACATCGGCAGTTCGGGCACAACCAAAAATAATCAGTGCACACTTTTTCTTGAAATTGGCTGTTCTTTTCTCCATTTTTTCTCTTTGTGGCTCTTTTTGAAAATACATGCCAGGGACAGGATGTCTTTTCCTTCTGGTTGGTCTCAGAATAATACATACTTAATTGAAAATCGTCAGACGCCTAAACCACAATAAATAAATGAATGAATGAATGAATAAAACATCCATCCATCCATCCATCCATCCATCCATCCATCCATCCACACACACACACACACACACACACACACACACACACACACACACACACACACACATACATACATACATACATACATACATACATACATACATACAACGGCGAGGACAAAAACACAACAAAAAGGTGATCTTCACAAAGATTAAATTGAAGTAATATCATTCTGTGGGCTGCAAATGGCCCTCGGGGTGAGAGTTTGAGACCGTTTCCATATGCTGATCATGTTTAGACTAGAAGGAGATAAAATATGGATCAAGTGTAGAGTAGATGTAGTTGAAAAAGACGATATGTGGATCATATCTGGAAGTCATCTAAATATAGACTACATCTGAGATGAGATGAGTGTCTCACATTGGATATTCTCCATGTTGATGACATCTGGATCACATGTAGACTATTTGAAAACAACATCTGCACCACATGCAGTTTGTACAATATCTATACCACATGTAGACTGAAAGGAGATTGTGTCTATAAAGCAAAAGCAAAAAATATGTACATAAATGAGACAGTTGACACCATTTGGAGATACATATTTTTCGTTCAACCGAGATGTAATATTCACAGTAGTCTATGGTATAAAATACCATAGACTACGGTTTATGTTCTCATTTAAGTTTATTTTGTGGTAGAGCAACTATGTCAACACTTGATGGATTGTAGTAGTTGCACAACTAAAAATAAGTTGTCAATTTTTGACATCTGAGCATGTCACGTGTCTTCATTCTGCTCTTTTGTGGCTCAGTATCCGTCTTCATTCATTTACTCATTCCTCCATTGGTCTTTTGGAGAAAAGGAGTGTTTGTGGCACAGCTGTTCACTTGACTTCTTCATGCTTTTTTCCCTTTCCCCTCCTGTTGTCTTCTTGCCCTCCCAATGCCTCTGTTGAACAAGAGAGGATAAGACCGCTGCAGGCCAAACGCTCCCTTCTTTTGTGTCTGGTTGTGATAGCTGCTGTAAACGAGCTGACTGAATGCGTCTCTTCTCGCTTTCTGCGTCTTCTCTCAACAAAGCGCTTTATATTCTGTGACAAGAAAAACCCACGAGGAGCAGACGACTCATGAAAGTTCAACACACATGGATACAACGTAAAGATCACATCAGGACTACATATACGCTAGATCTGCCGTTTTTCCGTCATTATAAGATGGTTCAAAGTATAAGGCAGTGACGTGCAGTCAGTGGAGGCAGGTGAGGCAGTGCCTCACCTGTCATCATGGAAAGCTGTCATGGAAATATCAAATGAAAAAATAAATTAAACAGTTAGATGTATTTAGTGATTTGTACTTTAAAGTTCTTGTCCATTTAACTTCACCGTTCTAGGATTTTTTTTCAAAATCGCTGAATTTACCGTTCAAATACTAAATAGAGACGAGCGGTGACGTCATTGATGACGTCAGTGCCTCACCAGCCATGAACCTCACCGCACGTCACTGGTATAAGGCGCACATTCTATGAATGGTCCATTTTAAAACGGTTTTCATATATCACATATAATGTGCACCGTGTTATAAGGCGCATTGAATGGAAACTAATAGTAAATGAATGGAATATAATGCAATACAATGTAGCTTCATTTACTGTATTAAAAAAGCATTCACAAGTGCTGTCAACGTCTTGCGATCAATGTCGACCTGTAGATTATACTACGCTGTAAGTAGATCAATTCCGGATTGGAGATCTACTTTGTATTCTACAGATGGATCAAACCTGAACTACATGTAATCTATATAAGGCTAAAATTGGTAACAGATATAGACTATTTAAAGATCATATCTTGAGCACTTGTAAACGAGATACGCAATAGCACCAATCATCACCAATAGCACCAATCATCACTCATCAACTTTTTCACATAAATATTCTTGGATTCAGGAGACCACAAAATCACTTGCATCCCACTTGACAATGTCTCTCTATGCATACAATCAAAGTGGAAACGAGTCACCAATTGCTGACTTCACTGATTTGTGACCGCCTTGTCCCATGTGAAGGTCTGCTTGCTATTCCTTACAAATTGACTTTGTTTCCTCGAACCTCCTGAATGGATTCCAGTAAGTGCAACAGATTCACAGTGTACGAACTGTGCACCTCCTGCAGAACAATTTTAAATGTTTTAAGCCAAGCTATGTACATCTCCAAAACCTCTCCCTGGGCAGGTTTAGACCACACATTCCCATCGTTGTGCTAGGAATGAAAATAAGACACTTGACCCCAACATTTTTTGAGAGGTAGGGCATGTCTAGATCACACATAGATCACAGGTAGCCCAGATATACGATACGTGAACCATGTCGAAGTATCATGTAGATCACGTTTGACCTTTTTGAGACTGTACAAAAATAATGTCTGGATCTCACTCAGATTAAAAGGAAGTGAACCACAGATACAGGAGGCTACGGTAAGGAATCAGCATGCCATATTCCATCACTCTTGTGGTTCACAACAACATGGATACTCATTGAAAGGCAAACAACTTTTGTTAATCTTGCCAAGGTGCCCCTGAATTCACTGCGGGCCACTGACTGGATCACTATGCAACACTAATTACTGTCCTGTACATGGTTTGACCTGAGGGAGGCAGTCCATGACAGCCTCAAACCTTCACAGAAGGTCACTTCACTAAAGCAGAGGGTAAAAGTTTGTCCATGCTAAACAGGCACAGCAAGACAAGAGGTTGGAGCACAAAGTGAGCAGGAGAGTCTAAAGTATCTCGTCTTTATCTCCATGATTGTTCTTGTCAAACAGCAGCAATGTGGCCGTTGTTCCAAATATTACTTTTATAAATTTCACTGTGGGTTATTTCTTGATTCTCTTTATTCCTCTTCCGTGAGGTGGAAGTTATCATCTGAAACAAACTAAATATAATGAAGGAAATGTTAGTGCGAGGGAAGATGAGGCATGGTGTGATAATAATGACAGCAGGGGTCCCATGCGGGCTATTAGAAATCCTCTCACGCTGAATTGTTTACACAAGGTTGTGGGGACGCGGGGGTAGCTGGGCAATGTAGACCAGGGTGAAAACCTCTTATCAGTCCCCATGCCAGAACCAGTACCCCCAACCCCATGTACACAAACCCAAACACAGATGAGGAGTGTTGCTTTCTTTTTTCATCATAATTTGTTAATACAGGTGAATAGCAGGTGGCCCGCTAACCGAGTGGTTAGCACGTCGACTTCACAGTGCAGATGTCGTGGGTTCAATCCCCTACTCAGGCCTTTCAGCATGCATGGCAGGCTGACACATTGACACTCCAAATTGACACATGGTTGGAGTGTGAGCGAGAATGGTTGTTCGTCTCTGTTACCTGCGTTTGGCTGGCAACCATTACCAGCATGTATTAAGCCATGATTCACACTAATAAAAACTGTTTTTAGGTTTCTTGTGGGTCAAAATAACAGAATGCAGGACACATACTGTAGACAAACAACCATTCATGCTCACATTCACACCCAGGAATGACTTTGAGTGTTCTGTCACTCTGATCGTGTATGTTTTTGGAATATGGGAAGAAAGCACAGCACCTGGAGAAAACCCATCCATAATCTATGCCGCATCTCTGCACTGGCATGCTTGCTAGTCAATCACAATGCTGCCAAGCAAGATCAAGCAGGATGTTCTGTCACACACACACACACACGCACACACACTGCTCATACTTTTCTTTTAGATTTTCAAGCATATATCTGCTTTTTGGTCCAGTGTCGAACTTGGATCTGACCTGTCAAGGGCGATGCAGCACAGGTGCATGATGGAGGCGGTGGTGAGAAGCACATCCAGTGAGGTGCGCACCAGGCAGAAGGTTTCGCCGTAGATCCATTGCTCGTGCACCAGGTCGATGGCGCCGAATGGCATTACCAGCAGTGACACCAGCAGGTCGGCAAAGGCCAGCGACACGATGAAGTAGTTGGTTTTGATTTTCCTGCGTTAGATGCGCACAATTCATGTCATTTAAATATCATTTACTCGTGGGCTTAGTGTTAATACAGAGTGGGGTGGAGGGGTCTTATCACAAATGAGCCCTCCGATGATGCAACGTACTACTCATGTAGGCTGAAATGCTGAGTCATGTGCAATACAAGGCTGCTATTAACAAAATGCACGCCCACATTGGGCTTTTTTTGTTTGTTCCTCACACACTGCAGCTTTTGTGAAGGGAACTTGTTGAAAGATCAATGTTTGATTTAATGTTTTTGTTTTTTTTAAATACTGTAAAATAAAATAAAAAAACAATGAAATAAAACGTCCTTCACTGTCAGTCAACAAAGTGAGGGTTGATTTATTAAATAAGAACGAATAAGTAAGGTATAAATAAAAAGAAAAACTAAAACTAAAATCAAGTTTCTTTTATGTTTTCATCAAACCAATAATGGAATAACAAGGGCGCAAGGGTGTGCTGGAGCCTTTACCAGCTGTCTTCAGGCAGTCGGCGGGTGACAACTGCAACTGGTCACCAGCCATTTGCAGGGCGCAAAAATAGACGAATAACCATCCATTATCACACTCACAACTAAAGGCAATTCAGAGAGTGCAGCAGTGTGTGTGTGCGTGTGTGCGTGTGCGTGTGTGTGTGTGTGTGCATGCGTGCGTGAGTTTGCATGTGTGCGTGTGCATGTGTGTACGTGTGTGTGCGCGCGTTCCTCTATGGGTGTGTTTCCTGGTAGACTAAGAAGCAATGAGGCAAGAAGACACAAAGATGGTGTGTCATTGTTCTCCCCTCGGGGAGTCCAGATACCGAAGCACATTTTCCCTGTTCGTACGCAGCACACTTATACACACGCACACATTCCACTTTCATCTTTGTGATGTCATGAGAGGCTAGCTCTCAGCGGGACAGGACAAGGAGTGCAATGGACGACAGGTTTGAATGCAAACAAAGATTTTAATAAAGGGAATTCACAAGCAAAAAAAGGCAAGAATAGCGTCCCCTCTAATTCTTAAATCATAATAAATTCTCTTCTGAGGTGAAACTGAAGACGGAGTTCTTTTCCATGTGTTTCTAGGCCTCATCCCTCTTGAGTTCCTTCCTCGGTAACCGAGCCACCATTAGTAAGGTTTCAGATCCGGTGTTCCGTGCTATGGGTCCAACTGGCGACGAGTTCCATGCAGCAATCAGTTTCTCAATGTTTCTCCACAGAGGACAACAATGGAGCTTGTCTCCCCCGGCCCCACACTCAGAGGCTCTCTGGCCTTAAAGCCTTGCATGCCAATCAACCCGTGATCAGCCACAGGTGTGGGGTGTGGATTGCTGCCTTCTACCAGATGGGGCCAAAACTCTCTCTGGGTGGAGCCATCTTAGGGCAATATATTTCCCGTCCAGGTTCCAGCCTCCCGTGACATCACACCTTGCAAGTGATATGCATCAGTCAGCATGTGCACCTTTTGTACTTTATATAAATTCATGGTTTTATCCCCAAACCAAGATTGCACACACACGCACACACGCACACACGCAGAGAGAGAGAGAGAGAGAGAGAGAGAGAGAGAGAGAGAGAGAGAGAGAGAGAGAGAGAGAGAGAGAGAGAGAGAGAGAGAGAGAGAGAGAGAGAGAGAGAGGAGAGAGAGAGAGAGACAGAGAGAGAGAGAGAGAGACAGAGAGAGCACAGGTTATTTTTACTGCGGATGCACCTGTGTTTATGATTATATTTAAGAGCACACATGTGCCTCTGACACACCAAACGAAGTTCAGATATTTGATTTGGGTTTTCCTATTCCAGTGAACCCCCCCAAAATCATCAGTGGCTGTCAGTTATCAGTGGATTTTTGCAGTTCGCTATTCGGCCTATGGTCATCGTACATGAAGAGCGGGGGTCCCCTTCATGTATATTTTTTTGCTTTCTTGCAGAAACTCGAAGGCTTTGTAACTAATTAATTGGACTTTCATACTGTTCGTCATTCCATTCAACTTGTCACAAGGCCTCTGTCAAAACACAGGAGAATCACCCTTAAAGCACAAGGCTGCCATCACTGAGGAGACAAAAAAACACATTTGAAAGGACACAGTATGGTACCTGAGTTGCCTGTCCTTGCAGACAGCCACCATGACCAGTAGGTTTCCCAGGATGCTCATCGCCATGACAAGAGACAGAAAGCAGATGAGTGCCAACCGCTTTGGCATGCTGTTGCTAAGGAGACAACACAGACATACAGATAAGCTACAAGTCTCTCTTGACATATCCTGTCAATAATAGAAATAACTGACAAAACTGGTTTGAAACTGGTTTGAAAATGGATTGAAGACTTTGGCAAAGTTTAATTTTTAGTCAGTGTTGGGAGAAACACAATATGAAGCCATACACCATCTGGGTTTTGACATTTCTGCCTAAAATAAGTATTAGGTTTTAACATTAGGACTTCACCTATGGCTTTAAAACAGAATGTCAAAATACGATTAAGGTTTCACAGTCGTTTGACCTGTTTAGGTTACCGTAGGGTTTCAAATCAGACATGAGGGTTTTAAAGGACAACCGACGTCTCCGGACAAGTTGTGTCAATAATTTGTAAAATGGCTTCAAATGACTTCTACTGAGCGTATTTTACAGAGTTTCCACTACATATAGCCATATTTTACGTTTTAAGACTCGCGCTGAATATTCTGGAAGTCTTGTTTTTGAGTTGGTGACGAGTCCTCACCCTACGTCATTGAAGGAACGGCCCTGACCGAAAAAATTACACATTGTAGCAGTCCGTCCATCACGTCAATTCATTTTGCTGGACTTGTTTGGTCTGAAAACTTTGTGTTGCACCAAAAAGAGGCAGAAGAGGGCGACAAAGCTCCGTGTAAGGAATTAATCAGCCTGTGGAAACGGGCTGATTAATTCCTAAATCTGAAGCCATTGTTTTGATTCTCCAGCAATGCAATACGTCTTGGCGTGACGTCACGAACTGGGGGCGGGACCTTCTGAAACTGGCCACTTCCGGGTTCATTTTTTTTGCAGATTCTGGACACTTTAAGTCATTTTTATTGGTGTTTTGCATTTGACTAAAATATACTGCGTGTTTTGGGTATTTTAGATGCTACATAACGTTTTTCTGATGTCAGTTAGGAAACAAAAAAGTGATGTCGGTTGTCCTTTAAGCCAGTGTTTGGGTGGAGTCTTCAGAAAAGTTTATGGTTTCAAGTGATTGTTTCAAGCCATTTTTGCGTTTGTTCTCTCTTATTGGGCACACACAGCCGCCTTTGTGAGGCTTAGTGGGTATCAAACACAATCTCCAATAAATTGTGTCAGAGTCCGCGACCAGGTCACAGTGTGGTGTGATGAGAAGTCAGAGTTTCAAGCTTGGGTTTGGAGTATAAAGTAAGGTTTTACGACTGGGTTAAGGGTTTCAATTGAGGGCTGCAGTTTCATTTCAGGGTCTTAAACCGGAGTTGAAAAGTATAGAAAATAGGGTTTTAGTGAGTGTTTGGTTTTTGTTTGAGTTGCAAGACAGGGTTCAGGTTTTGAAGATTTCAAGTTAGGGTTTCAAGGCATGATGAATGTTTGAAAGTCTCCTTTGAAGGTGTGAGCCTTTAAAATTAGCATTTCAGACACGGTTTCCGTTTATATGAGTCAGAATACTTTAAACTAACGGTACACTTGAGTCCATATTTTGACTTTCGTACCCAATCTGAGGCATGGTGGCAAGCTGTTGTGTGACATGAAAAGGCCTTTGGGCGAAAATACATTATGATGTATAAACATTTGGACGACATTTGCTATCAGGCTTTGTCTGCTATGGGAAATTGCTTTCATTTCAACTCAGTGTGATTCAAAATAATTACATTCATCTGAATAATATAAGCCTGAGAGATGTTGTCTCAACTCTGGTCGAAATATCTATATCAAAATGACCATTATTATCATCTTTGTCATAACTGCACAGCTTATTGTCACTACAGGTCAGTGCACACAATATAAAAAAAGTCATTACTTGAAGCCCTCCATGCGGATCTGTAATGAAGCCGAGTCGAAATGGTAATAGGGGGATTGACAGCTGTGAGTACATGCTGTGCCGCCACATTGTTAAACGCCAACTCATGCGAGATTAACATCAAATAATTTCCATGCTGTCACCAGAGCAAATTATGACTGTCAATGAAATGATTCCCCCTAAAGCCATGAGCAGCCACTCCAAAATGGGAATCACCACACTATGTGAAACATTATCATGTCAAATCCCAGAGGTAAGCAAAGCTGCATTGAGTTTTACCAGGGGTCGACATTGGCTCAACTTGTTCGGTATGGAGAGGAAAATAATGAATTTCCTCAACGAAATTTGACAGACAAGCTCAGTCCTTATCAATTTTATAATGAAGAGGAATAGTAAGGTAGTTTTTAGGCGCTAAAGCCGGTAGCCACTGCCAATACCATCGGGGTCT